>NC_092289.1:22530777-22800777 GCF_036320965.1 Panulirus ornatus | reverse complement strand
CGAAGCTTCCAGTAACACACATATTCTGAACAACTCGAGTATATATTGAGATTCGAACCCAGGTCTCACAAGCCATGGGTGTTCGGGAGATACCCACCCACATGCCACGCCGTACATGACAGACCGTGAGCCTAGCTATGGCCCTGACCAGCGGCAGGCACTTGGGGGCCTGGTTATCGAACCCTCTCCTGGCGGAGCCGTAAATGGGGGTACATGGGCAAGGAACAGATAACAGGAGACCTGATGGTCCAATGAGGAAGTTATGTAAAGTCATGATTCTCTTTGTGATAGAAATTGTATGGTAAAGAAAAAGACAATGAAGTCTATGTTGTCATCTTTAACAAGAAGCAGCTGGAGGGCCTGGTATGTGAAGGTGTGACCTGAAAACAAAAAACAAAAGCAAGAAAACTCTTTAGAACAGTATGGGGGTCAGGTGGAGTGGTCGCTTCCTGCAAAGACCATGGCCCGTGCCAGGCTAAGTCAGGGTGAATCTTTAACAACTTTATCTGTTACCAGTCGACGTTTTTTGTTGAGGTAATGACGTCAGCTTCTGTGTTGGAAATCATAAAAAAAAGAAAATGTAGGAATGAGAGCAGAGTCTTCTGTCTCAGACAGGTCAGGCGACTAGGTCGAGACGACGCTTGATTTGTTAATGACTTTAATGGTTATGAAATGCGGTCGTGTGGTCCAGTATTGTCTTGGTTTCCACATGTGGGATCTAGTTTGTGTGGCCGTTTACATCAGTCCCTCTGGTGGCGTCCTCAGAGGTGGACCTCGGGCGGAGTGTTACAGGAAGAGAGTGTCGCGGGCAACGTACACGCTTGGTCGTCATCACTAAAAGAACTGCATAAATTTCGACTTAAGTGTCCGGCTGGGGAAGCGTCCATCATCTCGACCACCGCCTGACTCACTCACAGGTCCGACAACAAACAAACTTGGCCGGAAATAGTTTACATGATTAGCGTCTCGGGGCCACACAAAAAAAAGTAAGAAGAACGTCCACTAGCGCTCTGTGGCTCCTCTGTAGGGCCACAGCGACAGGACCACTGGATCTGTGGCCCTGCTGATTGGGCCACACACACACACACACACAAACACAGGGCCACACTAGAGAGAAGGCCATGTCCCCGAGGGCCATTAAACCCACATATTATGCATCAGTAAAGGATAATCTCCAGCGTACAAAGACAACGAAGCTCAGAGCAAACAAGACTGTCCCATTAAATCGGCAATTTGGTCTGACTCCAGCGATTATGACCATTGTGTTGGCGCAGACCGCAGACAATAATGAACCCTAATTAACCCTTCCTCGCGGGTCAGTTTCCCACGCCACGGCCTTGTGACGCCGCAGCTCCTGACGACAGTCACGGAGGCCGACCTCCAGCCCGGCCGAGGGCTTCCAGTCAGGCCGAGGGCTTTCAGTCAGGCCGAGGGCTTCCAGCCAGGCCGAGGGCTTCCAGCCTGGTCGAGGGCTTCCAGCCTGGTCGAGTGCTTCCAGCCCGAAGCAACCCTAGTCGACCAGGTTATGGGCTGACACTCTCATGGTCGTTTGTTATTGGAACTCTTTGACGCCTACAGGAATACAGAGCAGCAGCAGCAGCAGCAGAAGTGCCTTCCCTGGTGAGGGAGATGACCCACGTCTCCTGACCCGCTTCCTCACACCTCATGTTCCCCTTCTCTCATGAACCCCTTGTCTCCTTGTCGTCCTGCATCCTTCTTCACACCCTCACAACATGTGAGGAACCTCATGTGCAAGCTTATAACAACAATTTCAGCGGCTTATGTCGAGTATGACAGGAGTTCAGGCTCAGAGGGAATCCCTTAGCAGCTGATGACACATGCAGCAAATACCCCATGCCTTCCACAACACACACACACACACACACACACACACACACACACACACACACACACACACACAAAAACAGCCTTTAAGGATGGTCGATAAATGGATGCCTCATAAGTTAATATATATATATATATATATATATATATATATATATATATATATATATATATATATATATATATATTTATATATATATATATCAACAGACGGTGCAGTCAAGAGTCATCAACTAAGGTCAGTTAACAAGCATTGATGATGACATCAACAAACTCTGATTCACTTGCACCTCGACCCTGGGTGGGTCGGGGTGCCGGGCCAGGCGCAGTCCCTTGCTGGACAGTAAGCCACAGTGGTGAAAAATTATGGTCATTATTCACGTCTTTTATCGTTGGCTCCTTCCGCGTCCAGCTGATTGATGATCGGTACTCTACTACCTTGTCATGTTCACAATCCATCGCTTCGAACCGCTTCAACCCGTCATGTTTACAGTCAATCGCTCCGAGTCGGTTTCATGAACCATTTGAAACACGATTTCAAGGCTTCGAAGCACTGAGGTTTTCTCCCACATTCGTGATTTTAGAACACAGAGGCTCCTGTACTAGAGGGGGGAGGGGTAGATAGAAGGGGAGGAGGAAAGAAAATGGGAGGATATGATGAAGTTGGGAAGATAAGACACGGGAGATGGGAGGGAGATAGTGTGAAGCAAATAGGAAGTATATGAAGAGAGATGAAAGGATAGGGAAGGAGAGAAGGTTTGAGAGGATAGTTTTACAAGGGAGACGAATCATAGAATAGACTTGCGGCCTGGAGAGGAAAAGGTGATAAAAGAAATAGACGGAATGTATGAACCAGCCGAACAACAACAGCGGTGTGAGGACTTGTTTACCTCTAACCACCGCCACCACACAACAACAACAACGACAACAACAGGTACACTACAACTTCTTCCTTGCCTCGTGGGTGTTGAGGAATAATGTCAGTCTCTACTGACAACGTATTGCTAACCGAGCTTTTAAGAAAGATTCCACACAATTAGTTAATATAATTCATTTGCATATGTTTGAGGTTCGGAGCTTACAAAAAAAGGAAATAGCTACAACAAAGTGCTCCATTTGCTACTGTAAGTAGAAACGACCATCGCATGTAAAGATAGAATCCTATCGTTAACAAAAACACATAAAATATATTTTATGATACGTCCTCCCAAGTCTCGAGTCATTAATATGAAAGTTATCATCTCTTAAATTACTCTACCAACTTCGTAATGACTTATGAAAGGTCGGATAGGTGGAGTCCATCTCGCGAGAGAGGGGCAGAGAGAGTTCGGGCGTGGAACGCTTCGAAACACTGGAAACATTATTGAAATTTTAATGAACCTTTTTCTGATAAGTTGTAGATGTGATAACCTTCACAAGAGAAGTTGTGGATGATGGGATTCCAGTGACTTTCATTATGGAAAGATGGCTCACTCAAAAATTAAGAAGACTAGTTCAATAAACGATAAGATTTCTTTCAGTCCGGATTATTGTTTCATCCCCGAATGAACCATCCCCCCCACGAAACGACTCGCAACAGCTCAAGAAAACATTCGATTCATATGATTCCTTATAGTTATTTAATCCCGGGCAGAGGAACACCCAGAGATTATTCTATCAATCCAGGAAATTAAACAAGAGACTTCGGGGGGCTTTGCTATCTAATCACACGGGTCCGCCTCATGATGGATCAACTCATTAAAGACGAAGACAGAGGAGTAATACCCCTCTGGCCAGGTCATCTGCTTCTGACAAACTGTGTATTTTGTGTGAGCGTTTGGCGAGAGAGAGAGAGAGAGAGAGAGAGAGAGAGAGAGAGAGAGAGAGAGAGAGAGAGAGAGACTCTGTCCAAGCATATTCTAAATAGAGATCATAACATCACTTGGAGAAGCCGTGTTCAAGGTGCAGACCAAGAGAGAGCTGCGGCATCTTGGAGCTTCCTTAAGTAAAGTGAGACAAAAGTGCGGGTCTTGTGGTGTCTGCAACCGGGTCTCGCCCATCAGACGTGGCCCCTCGCGGCCCATCAGAATTGGCCTCTCGCGGCCCATCAGACATAGCCCCTCGCGGCCCATCAGGAAGCCTTGAGACCTTCCATTATAACACTACTGATAGTTCGGGCATAATTCAAGCTCTTATGGACTTCCCAAATAGTTTGGGCGGTACGGGAGATAATTAATCCATTAGTATAGCTAGAGAGTGATTACTTTCCTCCAGCAGCGAACGAAGCATTTCGGGAAAGGGAAATCCCCTGATAAATACGAGGGTTGGGAGAATATGTACTTTTATAAAAATAAAGAACAATTTAGTAGTTCAAAGTTCATTTCTGGCTGATGATATATATGACCAGTGTCGAACCCCGAGACCTCTGAATTACAGGAGAGCGACTGAGCCAAGTGGCCACCACGACAGGTCGCCCAGATCGATAAATATTGTTGCCAAACTCCAGCACAACAGCTCAAGAACCCTTCATAAATCCAGAACCTGTAATCTACTTGTCTCACACTCTAGATTGGCAGAGGCCGAAGAGACCTGTATACCCACGACCTCGCCCCAGAACTGCTGCTGCTATTCCTGCTAGGGCTGCTGCTACTACTGCTGGTGCCGCTGCTGCTATTGTTCCTGCTGGAGCTGCTGCTACCACTGCTACTGCTGTTTTTGCTGGTGCTGCTGCTGCTCCCTGTGAGGTGCCGCTGAACCAGACAGATAGCGACATCCATCGCCTCTGTCCATTTCTTACAAGACACGCCAGATGATGAGACGACTATCCCTCGTATTCAGAGAGAGAGAGAGAGAGAGAGAGAGAGAGAGAGAGAGAGAGAGAGAGCTGATGTAACAGTGAGAAAAAAGAAGACGTATGTAAGCTGAGTGAAAGGCGGGGAAAAATATGGAAGGGTTGAAGATGAAGGACCTTGATTGGCCATAACTCATATCCATCAATTTAGAATTATCTATCACATCCTAACACTTATACTTACCAATATTGGACACTTTCATTATGGACGTTAGGGGCAGGCATGATGAAGAGGGCGTGAAACATCTATCTATTTAACTATCTATCTGTCAAATTATCTATTTTATACTGAATTATCGTCCTTATGGCGCCTCCCAGCCATCCAACATGGGAAAGCAACGTCAGTCTGACGAGGATTTGCAGACGTGTTCCTGATCAACCCGTCCTTCTCCCTTCCCTTCCCTTCCTTCCCTTCCCTTCCCTTCCTTCCCTTCCCTTCCCTTCTCTTCCCTTCCCTTCCCTTCCCCTCCCTCCTCTTCCTTCTTTTCTCTTTCCACTGGAATGGAGTATAGATCATGAGAATGAACCACTGCCAAAACGAAGAACCACCAGTACATATTAAAGACACGTAAATCAATACTTTAATGGTATCAATCATCACTGAATAAATTCTCCCTCTCCAGAGCGCCTGGCGGCTGCAATTAGATGAGCAGGTGTTTTTCATTCATCCCATCTATAAGATTATCATGTCAGTACACTCCCTCCATATTGCATGACGTTCCTGAGATCTTAAGATGGAGTGGTGGGCAGGGAGGAGCCTTCTGCTTTACTGTCCTGCCTCCATCTACAGTGGTGGGTGGGGAGGAGCCTTCTGCTTTACTGTCCTGCCTCCATCTACAGTGGTGGGTGGGGAGGAGCCTTCTGCTTTACTGTCCTGCCTCCATCTATGGTAGTGTGTGATGAGGAACCTCCTGCTTCAGTGTCCTGCCTACTTTCATATACATTAGGAATGTCGACTACTGTTACTGTCTTTCAGTAGATAACCTCGTCATCAACCATCAGGTCTTCTGTTATATTACTTCCCCAATGTACTCACTCCTCTTCCATCCCTCTTCCATCATTTTTCTCCACTTTTCTTTCGTTCCGACACATTTCTCCCTCATTTCTCCCCCCACCACCAACACACCTAATTCCACTCCTCTCTTTAACAACAACTCCCACCCGAGTCCCTTTCCCCAACCCTTCAGCATCTTCTCCCCCCCCTTCCCCTGTCAACCAGCAGGTTCTTCCCGGCCTTCCACTACTGCCGCCTCTCCTCCCCCTCCCATCCCTTATCCCTCCCTACCTCACCTTCTCCCCCTTCCCCCAGCAACCCCCAACAACCCCAACCCCCTCAACTCTATCAGAGGGTGTCCAGGACGACCGACCTTGGGGGGAAGGGGGAGCCTGCCACCGCCCCCTCCTCCCTCTCCTCCTCCTCTCCCCTCCTCCCCTTTGGTCCACCTGCCTCCACTCCTCCTCCTAAGGGGTCTCCCCCAACAAAAACGCGATCTATCTGATGCCTAATTAAAGCTTCATCAAGTTATAATGAGTTAATTCCATACACATACGGACGAAATCATACTCCAGTAGCCCTCAGACCAGTCATGTGTCTTCCTTCTGCTCCCACACAACACCCCATCATCAGATCGGCCCATCACCCAGTGTGACTCGCAAGTCTAATCTGAAATAAAGATTAAAGAACATCATCTGCCCTGGATTATAATTACCTCCTGACACAGGGTCAGATTACTGTATGTTTTTCTCTACTTAAATAAGACTGGAAATAATACTCCTCATTAGATTTATTGAGTTAGGTTGCCGTGTAGGATGGCATTAGGCATTTACGAAAAACTGACCAATGTTGAGATTTTGGATAATATTGCAATAACAGCATTCAAGAGGGTCTTCTGGGGGTTGGATTTGACGTACCATTCTTACATCAGAGCAACGTATACTATTGGTCATAAAAAGGGGAAAAAATTACGTGCAATGAAGAAGCGAAATTTGAGTTATAAACAAGAATGATTATGATTGATGATGATACAGGTTAGTGGCTACCATACCATAGGTAACAATATAGATACATAGTTTTTCTATGCCTACTGTTTATGAGAGGCTGTAGTGACCTCATACATAGAGCGAGTTTAGACATAGGCTAGTGAACTGTGAGTCATGACCTCAGATAACCCCTGATGTATTGCAAGACGAGATAATATCAGAGGATATGTAATATCATATTTTCGTTCACTGTAGAAATACCTATGATACTGTACCGTAACGTAGAACGAATGAGTATCTGTCAGGACTAGATCCGGTTCAACTAAAATCTTACGTCTAAAAACTACGGTTTTAGATAAATCGACCTAAACACTGCTCTCTTCTCACGATTTACAGCTTATAACCAAATCTGACGTACACAGCGAAGTGGATACACCAAGTTCTCAACTTGATGCACTCTGTTTCGTAAGAACCTTTTGAGATGTAATGAGAAATGAGACTTTTAAAGGTCATTGGCTCTCGGGAACACTGAACTGTACCGGTTTCGTAAGATGCGTCTAATAAGATGCGTACGTTTATAGGAATACAAAATAACCACGTTACAAATATACACAAATGCTATAAACGAATGTTATACACAAATGCAATACACGAATGTTATACACGAGTGCAATGCACGAATGTTTTAAACGAATTGTACACGAATGCAATATACCAATGTTATACACGAATGCTATACACGAATGTTATACACGAATGCAATATACCAATGTTATACACGAATGCTATACACGAATGTTATACACGAATGCTATAGATGATTGCTGCTGGTCGATATGTGTCGATATGATGACTGCAGATCATGAGTTATAGCGACAGCTTAAACAGTAGGATCAGTAGAGGAAGTGGTAGTAAAGCAGTAGTTGCAAAAGCAGTAGCGGAAGCACCAACAGCAGTAGCAACAGCGGTGGCAAAAGTAGCAGAAAGGAAAATAAAAGCAACAGCTTTACCAACAGTAGCGCTCGTGCTGGTAGTGGTAGTAATAGTGGTAGTCGTAGTAGTTGCAGTTCTAACAACAAATGGAACTAGCAGGAGCAGCAGCAGGAGCAAGAGTAGCAGAAGGAGCAGCAGCAGGAGCAGGGGCGGCAGCAGGAGCGGGTGTTGGGGGATGCCGGACTGGCCCGGCCATCCGGTTTGGGCATCTCATTTTACGAAAGGTTTTCACAGTCGCTAATTCACACTTGATTGAGGGCTTCTCCAGCCAAACGTAAGCAGCTGTAAAGGGGAAGGAGGGGTGATGGGGGAGGGGAGGTGGTTGGGGAGAGGAGGATAGGGAGGGAGAAAAGAGAAGAGGAGAAGGGAGGAAGGAAGAGGAAGGTGTCATGAAAGCGAAGACGAGGTGGTAGAAGATGCTAGTCCGTTGTGTCTACTGAAGGAGGTACTTTTATGTGTTAACCGACTACATCCTGTATGGAGAGTCTGGGCTGGCTCTGATGTGAGAGATGGGAGAGGTATTGGTGGATAGGAGTCAGTAGAGACAATACGACACTCAAGAGATGTGCGTTGGTGACCTATGCTTAGCAGGTTTCTATAGGGAGGGTGTTTGTGAATGCAAGAGATTATTCCTCGATACAAAACTTGCCAGTAAGAGACAACTATAGATACACGACCTAGGGAGACTCACGAAAAGACAGAGAGAGAAAAAAAAGATGGTGTTTAATGTAATCCAAGAAATGCTATTGAGAAAAAAAAAAAAAGAACGTCGGAGATGTTGAAAAGATAGACTCCACAGGTATCAGTCAGGGAGATCTGTCCAAACATAGGGGAGGTAGGGAGTGAGTTAGGAAGAGATGTTTAAGAATGCGCGGCTCAGACTTGCCGTAATACAACGTTGTCTGAGGATGATGGATCTGCTTAGGGTTCAATGGGCTTAACCCTTTTCTCCCTTGGCAGTAGTTCTGGCTGGCAAAACTTTAATTAACTAAGGTTTTATGGGATCCCAGGATAGCCCCTACTGCCTCCATTGTACGCGTGATGGATGGAGACGCAGTGTGCTCAGGGATCTTATGCGCTGATGTGTGGCAATCGTGACATAAGTAGCCCGCAGGTTTATGGTCGCTGGGGAATAGTTTCTGGTTTACAAGGAGGTGAGCTGGGGGTCGGCTAGGTCCTGTGCATAATGTTGCTGGCTGATGGTCATCTCCGGGGCCAGTGTCTGTGGTATGGTGGTGGTAGTGGTGGTAGATGTAACGGTTCGGATGATGGACGGGGATGGTAGAAGGTGGTAGGTTAGGTAAATATGTGGTGGTAGTTGAGGTGGTAGTTTATATAATAGGTGGTCTAGAGTTGGTGTTGGTTGTGGTGGGGTTTGGTTGTCGCATCTTGAAGATGGGCTCGAACCATTGCCTCGGTACCCAGCACAAGAACTATCATAGAAAATGATACTTGTCCATAGACCACATTTAGAATTAGATTTTAGATGTAATTAATGGATTGTTTGGTATGGGTATTTGAGAGTTTGTCGTGAAATATACTGGCAGAAAGGAAGAGAGAAATAGAGACAGTGGAAACAGAGACAATCCACTGAAGATCAATGACCAACAGAAAATATAATAGAGACTCTGAAAAAGGAAGGGACATAAACAGAAAACGAGAGGTGGAGAAACAAAAACCCACTCTGTACAGAGCCAACAGACATGGCTGTGTCTCCTTCTGTGCTGCCGTCAGTCCTCGTCAACCGCTTCTGGTCAACGCCAGGGCACCTCACTACTGCAGAAGGCAAACATACACCATCCGTACCGCCCGGGGGCCACTGAGCGGCGCCCAACACTTAGTCGTACTTGGGACTCGGAGGCAACAGGGTTCCCTAACGTCTCATTCATGTATATGAATGATTTTTCTTTTTTCTGTGGTGCTATTAACTTCTCGAGCAACTCAAGGGTACAGAAGGGTGGTAAGTAAAAAACAAAAAAAGGTTTGTGGGTGATACCTGAGGGAAGGGTTTTAAATGGTAACGGGTGAGTAGGTGTGTGTGTGTGTGTGTGTGTGTGTGTGTGTGTGTGTGTGTGTGGGTGGGCGGAGGTCGGGTATGAGGAGGTCGGGCAAGTTGAGTGGACATCCACGATTGGCCACACTCAGGATGACCAGTATGGCACGCTCCTCATGATAGCCTTGACGTCTTGAACTCTTACTTTATTCTCCCTCCCTCCCTCCCTCATCACCACCACTTGTCACCCTACTCTCCCTCCCTCCCTCCCTCACAACTTATCACCCCCACTCCCTCCCTTACCCCACCCCGGTGAAGTGCCTTTTTCTCGCTTCCTCTTGCCACCTCCGACACCCAACCTAACCCGACCTTCTCTGTGTTGCGTCCACTCTGGCTACGAGTCTCCCCACGACCGATGACGACAACAGACACCCTCCTCCTTCACTTCCAGACCATATGAATGTACACCACACTACACTACACCCAGCAGCATATACTTCCATCCCTCAGGTGTTGCCCAACTCACACTGTCAGCAACACTAGGCAAACCGGTAACTCAGACGGGGACCTGTAGTGACGTTCAGCAACACACACACACACACACACACGCACACACACACGCACACACACACACACACACACACACACACACACACACACACACACACACATACACACAGAGCGATACGGTCGATATTTGGGGTCATAATGAGAGTGAATAACCCAAACTCGGCAACACATTCACCCCTTGGTGGGGACACCTGGGCTTTCCCCCCCACACACCCCCACTTGTGACTATAGCCCCCTCCACCCTCACTGACCACCACCCCTTCATGTTACCCTCCACCCTTACTGACCGCCCTTGAATATTACCCTCTACTCTTACTGACCACCCCCTCCACCCTCACTGACCACCCTTCTATACTACCCTCCACCCTCACTGACCGCCCCTTCACATTACCCTCCACCCTGTACCCTCCATACCTTTATTACCTTCCCCGAACACTCGTCCCTCCTTCACCCTGACCCTAGATTCCCTTCCATTGATAACTTCCCTTCGTCTAACACGTAGATGACCTCGGAAACTCCACTCAAATCATCTCTTAACCCTTCAACAGCCATATTAACAGCCATACGACAGTATGATTCGAAGTTTACATCACAAAAAAGCAACTGCTATGAAGCAAAGGCGAAAGAGTGCGTCCATCTGCAGTGCAGACGAGACAGTGCGTCCACCTGCAGTGCAGACCAGACAGTGCGTCCAACTGCAGTGCAGAACAGTCAGTGAACTCTTCACTGTGTCAAGAAGCATCTCCTGTAATGCCAAATCTCCTGGTTTTAGCTCATGTTTGCAGTCGTCCAGAAGTCCAAAGTCCATTCATTGCCTCACACTTTTACTGATCCAGAGGCCAGAGTCTCGCATGAGCCTCACGCCTCTCTAGAACCCACCAACCATCACTGGGTATCTCAACTCTCTTCCCACACATCAACAACGAGGCCTCCTCCACACATCCCTGGCTGTACACCACCACCACCTACGTCTCTACAACCCCTCCCTCCTCCCATACTACAGCAGGTCCCTCCCTTCTCACCTACTCCCGGCTCTTCTCCATCACCTGACTCTCGACCCCGTCTCCCAGCTCATCCTCTGCCCCCCCCCCCCCCCCAACCCCTTTCCCAGGCCACAGCAGGTCCCTCCTCTCACATGCATGCCCTGCTGCACACCACGACCTAGCTCTTCATCACATCTCCCCAGACATGTCACACACACACACACACACACACACACACACACACACACACACACACACACACACACACGACCCTCTCCAGCATCCCTTGGAGGCATGAATCCTCCTGAGCCTTAAGGCCAGTTCCCTAACTTCCCCAAACCTGGCCCTTGAAAGCCCGCCTTATCTCACCACTCTCATAAATTCACTGGTCAGGATTCTTTATGAGGACTGGAGGGCGAACACCCGCTTGATTGCAAACCACCTTAATATGATTGGACACTAAGTATAAGTTGGGTTGACTAGTGGCTTGGGTTACCATCGCCAGGGCTTACTGGTTTTTCTATCTGTCGAATCTATTCTTATCAATTATTTGGGTGATCATAGTGTGTTACTTGAGGCTATGATGTTCAACACATGTATGTATATTTATATGTATATTTTTTCATCATTCATACAACAGTATCAGTAATACAGCAATAAGACCCAGGTGTCATTAGGGAGTTATTGAACATCGTAAAGAAAAAGCAGATCATTTCAGAACACTAAATGTATTTAGTTTTTTTTTTGTTTGATTGTTTACAGTCCTTACCTGTTTTGTAAATTATCATTTCCTTTACATTACGAGTCATGTTTTATCACCTGGAATTATTAGATGGTAAATTATCCGACGGATTAAAGTTCTGTGGTGAACTGATATTCTGCAGGTGTCGAATTTTTGACCATATCAACTTTCAGAACGTAACATTCTCTATCTCCCGTGTCTCGTTCAATTACAGGTGCCGAACTGTGACTCTGTCATCTTTCAGCTATATATATTTTTTAGCTATATATATATATTTTTTTTTTTATAATTCGCCTC
This sequence comes from Panulirus ornatus, assembly GCF_036320965.1. Taxonomy (NCBI): domain Eukaryota; kingdom Metazoa; phylum Arthropoda; class Malacostraca; order Decapoda; family Palinuridae; genus Panulirus; species Panulirus ornatus. The sequence goes on along the minus strand of NC_092289.1, from coordinate 22,788,544 downwards.
AGCTTCAAAAGTTTCCGCATGACTGTCTCCTTTGCACGTGAGACTTATCTTTGTTATCACTGAACTTTTCACTAGATAGAGTAGTACATGGGCGTTGTAAACGTGTCTATTTGTTATATTTCTTTGGTATACGAGTTATTGATGACTGGGTTTGATCGTGTTTATGTATATCATCTCGAACAGTTTACAGTAAACTTACTGTACCAAAGTTATCATTGAAGTTTACAATAGACGGATTTGCCAGCAAGTGATTGGTTGTCACAATGTCTTAATGTTACACAGAGAATTAGAATCTACGTCAGTGCCAATATTAGGATATTGTGTACATTTACAACTTGTGTTATTCTCTCAGTCTTATATTTCAAAGGATTTCACAACACAAGATGATGGCGTCGGGTTTATAGCATAATAGAGATTATAAAAACAAGAGTTGCCATCTGGTATTACGGAATACCAGCTGTTCTGTGCCAGCTGTTGGGTCCACCTATTCTTTACTTGGTGGATATATATATATATATATATATATATATATATATATATATATATATATATATATATATATATATATATATATATATAGTTATATATATATATATATATATATATATAGTTATGTAGATTGGGTGATTCATGAATATTTCGACCTCATTGCTGTATTCAAGAAAATGTTTACGTAAGTCGCATCAAAATTACATGGAATAATAAACTAAGTCAAATGGTTATATTAATATTCGTCGTCAAATTGATCATCCCAAGCGGCATAATGTGTCTTGATCGATGTGAGCAACACACGGGAGGTGGGGTGAGGAATCGAACCTGGGTCCTCGGGTTACTGCGCTCGAGTGTGAGTCTCATTCATGAAATCTCGTTTGCGTGACATAAACCTTTATTACCCCCAGCCAGGACATGCTTGAAAAGGGTGTGTGGCCAATCCACACGGGTTCATTTTCCTCGTTAGTAACACGGCAAATAATCTTTGCTGAAATTTGCCACACCGGATGACACTGTCTGCATGCAATTCCCAGCGATTATCCCACTTCATCTATCGTACTTACATCATCCATATAGATAGATAGATAGATAGATAGATAGATAGATAGAGACAGATAGATAAATAGATAGGTAGGCAGGTAGACATAGACAGATAGATAGATGGATAGATAGATAGATAGGTTGATAGATAGATAAATAGATATTCAGAAGCCCTTATCGTATCATATCCTCGCTTGTTATCGTATCATATCCTCGCTTGTTATCGTATCATATCCTCGCTTGTTATCGTATCATATCCTCGCTTGTTATCGTATCATATCCTCGCTTGTTATCGTATCATATCCTCGCTTGTTATCGTATTTGTTATCAATGTTCTATTCACGAGCCGTTCCTCCCCCCACCCCTACGTGTGGCGTTGTGGTAAATCCCATTTTTGAGCCCAATAGCGAAAGGCTTTTAGTGGTGGCTTCCGGCGAGGAAGGGGAAGGGGGAAGGGAAGGGGAAGGTATGGGGAGGGAGAAAGGGGGTAGCCAATGGTGGTACAGGGGGGGGGGGAGGAGGGGGGACCGGAGAAGTGGGGTGTGGTGGTGTGCCAAGCGGACGACCGACCCATCCACAACAATATAATTGGTCGTATTATTTCGGGTTGCGTATATACATTCAGTTGTCAGGGTGTTTTTTTACGACGGGTGTCGCTTCGTCTCTCCTGTAACCCCCCGCACACCCATTCCTCCCCCAACACTACCTCTTCCCCCTTACCCCCCTCCACCTCCCCCTCCTCCTCTCTTCCTCCCCTCCCACCCCTTACCCTCCCTCCCCCCCAACCGGTAATAAAACCACAACTATGTGATTCTGGCGGGGTTATTACCGTGTGTGTGTGTGTGTGTGTGTGTGTGTGATGCTCTTCATCCTCTGTTGAAGTAAATGTAGAGATATCTCTATCTCTGTTCTTGATTATATATATATATATATATATATATATATATATATATATATATATATATATATATATATATATATATATTTTTTTTTTTTTTTTTTTTTTTTTTTCAAACTATTCGCCATTTCCCGCGTTAGCGAGGTAGCATTAAGTACAGAGAACTGGGCCATTGAGGGAATATCCTCACCTGGCCCCCTTCTCTGTTCCTTCTTTTGGAAAATTAAAAAAAAAAAAATTGAGAGGGGAGGATTTCCAGCCCCCCGCTCCCTTCCCTTTTAGTCGCCTTCTACGACACGCAGGGAATACGTGGGAAGTATTCTTTCTCCCCTATCCCCAGGGATAATATATATATATATATATATATATATATATATATATATATATATATATATATATACCATCTCCATCGTATCGGGCAACCACAATCACCGATTTTATCATAGGAGAGCCTTGTTAGGACCACTAACTACCATTGCACCCTCGTTACTATATCCACAACTACCACACTACATCCATTGTTTATAATAACCAGAACCACCACATTACCACAGAAGAACCTTATCTCTTACTACTACTACTACTACTACTACTACTACTACTACTACTACTATTGCTATTACTACGGCTACTACAACTACTACTATTATTACTACTACCACCACCACTACTACTGCTATTACTACTAATACTACTGTACTACTATATTACTACTACTACTACTCTATTGCTGCCACTATAATCGATAATGATTTACCACCATGCTATTACTGGTACTACCACAACTACCACTCTACCACCATCGCCTTTAGCACCACAAGGCGCCATCATGGTCGAGGTTGTGGTTAGTTGTGGTTCCCAATGGTTGCTGTGTCTTCAGTGCCTTACTCTCTTGCCCTACCCATCGGCTGGGCTGGGAGACTTCAACGCTGGGGTTGATGGTGATCCAGCTTGTGTTGGCATGAATACCCCGACCAGCCTCCACCATCTGCCACCACTACCACCATCCGACAATAACAGCACCACAATCCCTACCACCACCATCCCTGCCACCAGTATTACCACCACTACTACCACCATTACAGTGGTAGGCCACGGGACTCCTGTAACCCATCCTGTGTATCCTTCACTGTCATTTTTCGAGCACCTCACAGCTCAAAGTTTCCCGAGTTCCCTCCCAACCGTCTCCAGTACATGTTCTTCCGCTGTCGTCTTCATTTCTGTCTGTGCTTCATTTCGCTGTACACAGAAACCAGTATATGTCTCATCCGTACGAAACCTTCCGTACAAAGTGTGTCTTCTGTATCTTATTATACATCCTACTCCAGTCTTGTTGTACATGGTGCTACACCCGCCGCTCCCCTACACCTCGCCTACACCTGTCCTACACCTCAGCTACACCTTTCCTACACCTCAGCGTGCTCCTCTTACACCCTCTGCTCTCGCTAAGCCTCCCTTCCTTGCCAGCCCATTCCCCTGGTCCTCTCGTCTGGCGGGTCCTCATCAGGTTTCGGGTTTTCCTGTATTCCCCTGGCGCCTCTCTCTCTCTCTCTCTCTCTCTCTCTCTCTCTCTCTCTCTCTCTCTCTCTCTCTCTCTCTCTCTCTCTCTCTCACCAGACTACTTATCTTGTCTTTTCATGCTTCAGCCTCTGGGTTCATTCGTCTCAGCCTCCTTTACACGGACCCGTTACATATATTTTCTGAGCATTTTGCCCTTCCTTCTTTACCCGAGAGAGAGAGAGAGAGAGAGAGAGAGAGAGAGAGAGAGAGAGAGAGAGACTGGGGAGGGAGTGAGAGAAGACAGGAACAGGGGACCCTGAAGGCCAGTGGCTCAATTTATCCTTGGATAATTACGTGACACAGATGATCTGTGATGCGTGACCCCCCTCCCCTCCCCTTCCCCACTCCCTTCCCATTCCCCATTCCTTTACCTCCCTCCCTCATTCTCAAGTGGGGACACCATAGGTGGGGTGTAGGAGGAAGGGAGGAGGAGGAGGAGGAGGGGGAGAGCGAGAGAGTGAGTGTAGAGAGAAAGAGTCTCAACTTACTGCACCGGAGAGAGAGAGAGAGAGAGAGAGAGAGAGAGAGAGAGAGAGAGAGAGAGAGAGAGAGAGAGAGAGACCATTTGCTCTTTTTAACTACCATTCGTGTTGAGCCAGCCATTGTCTATAGAAGTATGATACGACTTTGAAAAATTTGAAATAAATTCTTACATCTAAGATTTTCGAACCTCTTCTTCTAGATTTATTAATCCTCTTTTCCTGTGTCTATAATTAACTCTTTCCCTATGCGTCGCCCCATCTATGTGCATCGTCCTTATCTACACATCGCTCCTCCTCTGTACGACGCCTCTGCTACGATATACGTCATCCCTTCTCTATCCCCCACTCCTGTATACGACGTCACCACTACAATATACGTCACCCACTTCTCTATACATCACCCGTCCTTTACAACGTTGCTGGCTGGCGCTCTCTCTCTCTCTCTCTCTCTCTCTCTCTCTCTCTCTCTCTCTCTCTCTCTCTCTCTCTCTCTCTCCAGTCCAGGTATCTGGGCATCTGGCTACCAGTCTCGCCAGGGCCCCTCCACTACATCACCGCCAAACCATCACCTACCCTCATAAAGTTATGCTGCCGCCATCCCTTGGCTACGTAGAGTTGCTAATCAGTCAGTCAGTCAGTCTGGTGGAGAACTCGGGTAGCTGCGGGCAGCAGCTGGGCACACCACACACCGGCTCCTTGCAACCCCCCCCCCCCTCACCCTCACCCTCGGCGGACAACTCGGTTCTAGGAGCCGATGGACAGCCTTATACATGGTGATGGGTTGAGGTGGTGGTGAGGAAATGAGGTAGTAGTTGTAGTAGTAGTAGTAAGGAAGTAACGGTGGAGAGAAATATAGTCTAGGGATAGTAGTAGCGATAAAAGTAGTAGTAGTAGTATTAGTAGTAGTAGTAGTAGTAGTGGTAGTAGTAGTAGCAGTAGTAGTAGTGGTAGTAGTAGTAGTAGTAGTGGTACTTATGAGAGGTAGTGGTAAGGGATAGAAGAAAGACTTATTGGCAAGGGACAGAGAGAGAGAGAGAGAGACAGAGAGACAAATGTGTTGACAGGTGAGAGTTTAATGAGACGAGACAGTAGCTTTCCCACAAGCCAGGCTGGCAGCCATCTTCCAGGTTATAAATATGCAAAACGACAGCCCTAATGACCGCCTCTCCATATACAGTCAGGCCAGGCGTGTAGAAGTGTCCAGAGGTATCGTCTGTGGTGGCGTTGTGTGGAGGAGGAGGCATCGTATGTGGTGGCGTTGTGTGGAGGAGGCATGGTCTGTGGTGGCGTTGTGTGGAGGAGGAGTTATCGTCTATAGAAGGTACTTAATGGGGTAGTGTTCTGTGGAGGAGGGAGTGGTTGTGTGGTGTCGTTCTGTGGAGGAGGTACTGGTTGTGGGGTGGTGTTCAGTGAGGGAGGTATTGAGTGTGTGGAAGTTTTTTTGTGGAAGAGGAGGCAAGGTCCCTCTAGACAGTGATGCGGGTAGAAGGAATGAATTATCCCTTTCCTTTCCCGAGTGGGTGATGGAAGTGATGAATTGGTCCCCTTTCCTTTGTCGAGTGGGAAGTAGAGGCGATGAATTGGCCTCCTCTCTTTTGTCGAGTAGGGGGATGGAAGCGATGAAGTGGCCTCGTCCTTTATCGAGTGGACGATTGATTTCTCGAGTGGGAGGTGTAAGTAGTGACTTGACCTCTGTCGAAACCTGTAGGTTGCTGAGGCATGGATGGAGTGTTTCCCTCGATTCCTTTGGCGTCAGTCATACTGACATACTGAAAGGAGACGGAATGACTCTCTTCGTCGGATCTTGAAGACTAGAAGCCTCATAGACAGCGCCTGAGGGTGAGGTGGTCTCTTCGGCACTGCTGGAGGGACTGGAGAGCACCCTGGCGTCTTGAGGAGAGGTGGGGACATAATATTGTCGGTGCTGTTATGAGCGTTTGTCGCTGAGGCCCATATCCAGGACAGGAGACTTGTGGAGTGTGGTTTTCTCGGGAGGCGCAAAGCATCTTAGCTTCGTTTTGCGGGAGGTCTTGAGAACTTTAGCTGTGCTTTAAGAGGTGTAGAACACGTAAGCTGTACTGAGAAGGCGTAGGACATGTGAGCTGTCCTGGGGAGGCGTACAAACTGCCTGAACTATGGGAGGCTACAAACAGGAAGGTGTGGAATATCTTCCCTTAACTAGGGGGTAGGTGTAGACCATCTTCGCTACACCGGAGAGTGGGGGGGGGGAGTGAGTGGGGTGGCGGAGGATCACTTTGGCAACACTGGGGAGGCGTGGGGTACGTTGGCAGCGCTGGATGGGGCGTGGTGATGACGGAGGTGGCGCGACCTTCCCGCCCAACCCGCCCTGGACACGCTTTCCTGACAGTTGTCCATTAATCACGCCAGACACCAGGCCGGACCTGCAACCCCGCGCCAGCTCTACTAGTGCCTGGGCCGACCGACGCTCGCGCTACACGCCCGCTACACGCGGGGCAAGACTGGTCATCACAGGCCATCGACGCCCTAAGACGTGTGTAGGAGGAAGGGAGGTTAGGAGTCGGTCCGACGGAAGAAAGAGGGGCATTTAAGGCGACGCGAAGCGGACGAAATGTAATGACAAGATCGTGGGGGAGGGAGAGAGAGATCTCTGCTCCCCCTCTTCCCAGCCTCTCCCTCTACCATTTACCCCAAGCCTCTGTAACAACAGACGAATTCCGCTCCAATCATCTCACTGCTCAATTATCTTAAACATCTACGGTTAAGCCTGTAATCACTGAAGATCCTGGGCCATCCTCGAAAACCGACGAAGGTCAAATACACACTTAAATCAAATTAAACTTCTTCAAATACCCGAGCTAATTGCAATTGACTATCACTTACAAGGCATCGATCTTGGACCATCTTGTAAGAAACCCCAACTTCGTGTTTAATGTCTTCAGTGTTCGACTCAGATTATCGGCTGGGGCACTCGGAGGAACACAGATTAATTCTTATTTATTACCAATGACCAATATAATTAAAAACAGAGAAGATCTCTGCTCAACAGTTATGGATGAATAGCAAAAATTGATGCGGGGTTTGGGGCCCACAAGTGGCCTGCAAGCCACGCCGGCACAGGAACCAATGCTTATCTCTTTCCATCCATCTTTGTCTTCTCTCTGATTATCTCTCATTTTTTTTCTTCCTCCGTTTCTGTCTCATTGCATCAACAATTCCTTCTCTCAAAAAGCTATGTTGACGAAAAAGAATCTGGGACGGTAAAGTATAGATAAATGGCACTAAATTTCACACAAAGTGTGGTGAATAAGAAGGCCAGATTCCTCCCAGGTTGTGGGACATTCTTGGTGTGACACACACTCGCATACGTTACCTTTTGTAGCCAATATCTTGAATTCCGCCAGTCACCACCGACAACATGGCACAACGTCAGTGAATAAACCGTAGGAATGTACGAGAGAGAGAGAGAGAGAGAGAGAGAGAGAGAGAGAGAGAGAGAGAGAGAGAGAGAGAGAATGATGAATGGAAGATACGTAGAAACGTCAGCTTTGGAAGCTAGTAGCGATGAAGCTTGTAGGCAATGTAAGAATACCTACATAACGGTAGTGGGAACACTGTGTATTACCGCAGTGCCAACGACATGACTATCAGCCGTGCGGCCAACGGCCCACTAAACTACAGTGACACCAGACAGTCACCCCCGTGTGCTGACGACAACACCAGGAACGCTAGCATGTTGTACACCGTGAGTGTGACCACGTAGATGCACACGTGTGGGTCCAGTGAACATACCAGTTTCTACCTGACCTTAGACACAAATGTTGTATTATCATCGGCGTCATGTTCCATCATCCGTGCTATTGTATCTAACACATGTAATATCATTTCTCATTCTGTTTATCATATTCCCGCGACCACAGGTTGACTACGGAAGTTTGGCTACACTGATGCTGTCTTGTGTTGACAGTGACAGATTGTGATATATTTATATACAACAGCTCATACACATAGATAAGGAGCTGTATACATAGATACACAATGAATGGATTATGGTTATGTATTTATCCAGATACTACATGATAATTAGCTAAAGTAATATATGATATTTACATCGATTTACGAATTATCTATTTATAACCAGATATTGTTTAAGTTGCTGGTTTTATATATCTATCGTGATTTATGTTTTGGAACATATGACAGAAGACTTTTTCAAAACTCCCTCAAAGGCTCTTCCCAGATCCCACAAACACATCCTATCTTCCCACATCTGTAAGCTCCCATCTACACCCACCCACATTCTCCATACACCTGCCTGAGTCTTCCCTCGCCCACTTACACAGTACCCTAAGAAGGCGATAACAAAATAGGCATCTCCTGACCACTGTATGAGACGAGAATGGTTGAGAGTTATGGAATCACTGTAGAACCTCTTTTCTTTTCTGCCAGGACCCGGTGTGGCATATCACTCTTTCGCCCCACTCAACATCAACAGCACTAGAATGTCTCATGTCACTACCCCATCCATCAGACAGCCAGTAGTCACCTTAACTCACACAGCAACAGTTATCTCCAGCCTGATGTCGCGTAGCAAATGACATACTCATTTTCACCTGAGGTGTTGGTAATGATGGCATTGGTGGTACAGACTCAACCTCCCTCATGTGGACCCAGCGAGGGTAGGTGTCGTCAAGCATCTATTTAGAAGGAGGGCTGAAGGAGGTAGGGTTTGCTGTCTTCAGTACAAACGCATGGACACAGACAGCCCAGTGTTACAACAGCCCTTAAGGAGAGGATGAACAGCTGTGTTGGCTGTGGGTCATCTGCTCAGTCCTCTGACTCGTACATGGGTCTTGATGATTCACAGCAAGCGACGGTGACCATTTCAGACGTCATGTAACCGTAACAAAGCACTTTGAAAATGGGTTTGAAGAGGAACACCTGTAGTTTTATCTCGTAATTGCTCCGACTGTTCCAAAAGGGTCGAGTAATAAAAAGACTGGGCAAACGTCCTGTGCATGAGGACTTCCTGTTGCAAACCTGTTCTTGAGAATTACCGAGGATTACAGTGCGAAAATGTCCAGTCTCTGAGCTAACTTGCTGAGGTCTGGCTTTCACTAGGGATAGTGAATGAGGTTTGACATCCGCTGAAAGAAAGTCTTAGTATTTTAATACGAGTTCAGAATCTCTTTAAAAGTATTTTCTTTTTTCGTAAAGTCTGCGGTTTAGACGATATCAGAGAACCTTACATATAGCTTTCCTGTTATACTTAGCTCGTGGAACCACAAATGATGAATACTCTTGAAGCTCCATCTTATGGAACCTCGGAAACCCCAGAAACAACATACCTCTGTCCCTGAAACCTCACGGAACCTGACGGCCCGTGAGGAGAAGAGTCTGGCTGAACCACAGCCAATCAGCTTGGGATCAGGGCAGAGCTGACCACTACAATAACAGACGATCATCCAACCTCCTGCGAATCTTCTGATTAGGGCAGACCCCTCCACTCCCGGCGATTGGGGGTTGATGTTTGCCCGGCTGGCGGCGGTGGTAGGGGCAGGAAGGGGAACGTGGGAGAAGGGAAGGATTTAGGGAAGGTAAAGTGGAGGTGGAGTACACGGGAAGGACAGATAACAGAGACAGATAGCAGAGGATCTGATGGTTTATGACGAGGTTATCCGCTGGAGGACAGTCATAGTCTCGTACATTCCCAATCTATATGGCTGAGGACAAGTTAATAAAGCAGAGGGATCCTCCTCACTCATCACTATAGATGGAGACGGGATAGCTAAGCAGAAGGCTCCTCTCCACCCACCCACCCCACCACAGACGGAGATAGGGCAGTTAAGCAGGAGATGAACTCGAAGGGTGTGTATGCATGGGGAAGAGCAAATAGGGACGGTCTGAACACCGGGCACCCATTAAATATTCATCATAATTACTCTCCCCATTTTCCTTGTGAATCCAAATTACTCTTTCATTGTCCATGGTGAATACGACAGACGTCCACGATGCCTGTGGGGTTGGGGAGGGATCCCCGGGATGCAGCGTGCTCTTTGCCCTCGACACAGACAAGGGCGGTGACTGAATCTGTGTACCTCTCCCAGCTTTAAAAATGATAATTGTACAGTGCGTCTGGTCTGTCCTTATAGGTAAGCTGAAACTCTATACGTTTGTTATAAAAGTTTAAGAGCAGAATGATATTATTGTTCGTGTAAATATAAGTGAAAAGGAATCATAATTAAGTAAGAGTATTAAACATTTTAACCAACTGTATGTGTTGTAGAGACATAGTAACCTCTTCATATCGAAGGAAACTGAACAGATCATTGAATGAAAAGGAAAAGAAAATTATAAGTCGAAGAAGAAGAAGAAGAAGAAGAAGAAGAAGAAGAAGAAGATGATGATGATGATGATGATGATGATAAGGGCGATGTTGAAGCTATAGCAGTGAGAGCATCCACTCTGAAGGTCACGTTTAGACAGAAGATGCTAACCAACAGTAGGAGGAGGCCCTGTTTAAGACATCATACAGCAAAGAAATACAATCAAGATACAATATGTATTGTATTGTACATGGTAGTAATGTACTGTGTAGTACTGAATAGTATATTGTACATGGTAGTAGTGTACGGTGTAGCACAGACTAGTATACTACAGGAGAGATGCACAGATAACAAGAGGCGAGAATATAAATTTTGTCTATCAGAACAAGACAACAAAACCATAAACTCGGAAGCGCATTCCCACACAACCACAAATGATGATTTACCAGTTTTTTCTTTATCTATTTACTTATTTTTTGCGAGTTTTTCTTATTTATTCAACTGTTAGATATTTGAATATCTTCCAATATATGAGAAAAGTCTCAGAAGTAGCCAAAACCCTAGTTTCATTTGGCCGTGAAGCAATTATTATCGATAATTTTGATAATCTACCGAAAGTTAGACATTCATTTCCCAACAGCGAAGATCGGCGATACTCGATGCGTTCTTTAGCCCTTGCAAAGCGCTGGCTCTGGGTGGGTTCAATTGAACTATTATACAGCGCTGCGTTCTGGTGGGTTCCAAATAAATCCCCGTCGAGCGTTGGCTGAGGGTATGGTTTAGATTAAACTCCTACACACAGCTGGATTCGGGTGAGGTTCAGTACCCGTAGATGCCTATAAGTAGTGCTTGTTATCTACACAAAAGAGTTAAGTGGTTCCCTTCACTTCAAAAACCTTCGAGCAGTCGCTCATGAAGACTCCCAGTGGCCATCTCATTTATGACGGACCACAGTCTCTCTGCTCCTGCTGCTCATTAATGAGGCTGGCTTACACCCGCAGGAGAGATGTTAGTGACTATAAGACCTACTGAAGGTGGTTCTTGCCATAAGACGCCTTACAGTGTGGCTATAAGACCTTCGTGTCGCATTTCTCACGAATATAAGTATCCCTTTGACTTGACTTACCCGTAAAAAAAAAAGAAGTCGTCATTGAGCACCCCATCTTCTTATAAGACTTCTGTTGCCATTTCTCTACATATAAGGCTCCTCCGCTACTTATCTGTAAGAACTCCATAGTCTCCACCCAACTTAAAAGAACCCTACATTAACCATCCTTACTTATAAGACCCCATCAGTGCCCCCACTCCATAATGACCAATCCCTCTCTTATAAGGCCGCCTTCCCCCCCGCCTCATGAGTGGGCCCCCTTATACACCTTACCCAACTTGCTGTGAGTCTTATACATCCAGGGCTCCACACCCCAGCGTTATGTACTCGTTGCTCGCCAGGTATAATAACCAAGCAAAAGGCTCCCTAAAAATTAGCTTTATGTCCGGCGCCGACGTTTACGAGCTGGTAACAAGGGCTATAAGACTTCCACTGTTGATTTTGAACCTGTCATACCAGGGGATTAGAAACTACACATGGTGGGTCAGCCTCGGTCGTGTTGTGACGGTCGTGGTGTGTGACGGTCGTGGTGTGACGGTGAATGTTGATGGTGGCCATGTAACGCGCGTGCCCTCCAGGCATCTGTTTTATCGTATTGCGACTCTTGACGAGGATGAGACTTTATATTCACATTTAGAACTGATGTATATATATATATATATATATATATATATATATATATATATATATATATATATATATATATATATATATATATATATATATATATCTGGAGGGAGTTCTTCGTCAGTCGGTTCCTGACGTCGTTGAAGAGGTTCACGTCCAACTGGTCGTACAAACAGTCGTATTTCCAGATCATAACTGCCTAAGCCCATGTCGCAATCCCTTGTAAATCTCTCCCTTAAGAGCAGGCGTCATAAAGCTTCCTTTCCGTCAGCTGCATCCATCAGGAGATGACAGTTTGTGATGTTTTCTTTTTTTTTTTTGGAGAGGGACTTGAGGTGGAGGTCTCCCTCGGCAGGATAGTGGCAACCGACACCACATATTTTTTTTTTGATAAGGTTTAGATACACATGTCCCGACGCAAGGAGATTCAACTACTCGGGTGTCGTATTTTTTCTTCTTCTTCCAACTTCTCAGCACTATAATGGCCCGAACGCTTCTAAATTACAGTGGCAGGTAACTGGGCAGAATAGCTAGAGGGCTAGAAGGAGGGACGAGGGAGGGAGGGAGGGAGGGAGAGGGGCGTCTGGCCGGTGAGATGGAGGGACTGGTCATGGGAGGGAGGGAGGGAGGGTAGGAGGGAAGATGGGTAGCAAGGAGGAGGTAGATCATCAGTCTGAGATCCCCAGAGCTGTAAGAGCGATGAGCCGTGAGGCCTTTCATTACAATTCGTCTAATGTTCACTCTTGTCTTGATTGATACAGCGGTAGAGGCACCAGGCCTGGCCAGGCCAGGGAGCCAGCCAGGTCCGAGTGTCTTCTTCTGCTTTACTATTCCTCAAAAAAGAAAAAAAAAATGACTGAGGTATACTCGAGTGGACGAGGGTTGGAGTGGGGAGAGAGATGGCTACGGTCTTGTTATAAATGGTTCTTTATATTCGATTGATACGAAACGTCGTAAGAACCAGGAGAAATCTTAAGGAACTCCCTGTAAATCAGTCAAGATACACACACACACACACACACACACACACACACACACACACACACATACACATACATGTATATATATGATTATAATGTTAGATTTCCGACTCATACGGTCCAAGTTGAGCCGTGACTCATGCGAATGAATATCGTGTCATTGATCCCAAATGTTAATGACTTTACTCAAGATAACCATAATATGTCCCAGTTTCTACAGGCCTGATGACTGTGAGATACGTTGAATGCCCACCAGAACTATGACTGGTTGGTAGGTAATAGCGTTTATCTCATTCTTTATAAATTGCTTTTTAGATATGGGTTCCTGAAGCGTGTTAGAAATCTGGTTCGCTGTTTCTTATACGTCGATTCCATAACAGAAGACAATGAGGAAGCTAAACTCTTGTAATTACTTAAGCATGGCAGTTTATTGAGGATAATGCCCTTCAACTACAACCAGAGTTATGGCTTTGGATGCTGTATATGGGTTGAAGGAACCCATGATATATGTGTACCCCCATCCACCAGAGTTATGGGTCCAGATGCTGTATATGGGTCGGAGGAGCCCCATGATATATGTGTACCCCCATCAACAGCACCACCATACGTCTCGCCAGGACGTAAGGTGATGGGTTCGGATCCTTTATTGAGGCATCGAGGGTAGAACCTTAAGGATGCTCTTGTGTTTTTAAATGGTTTGTAAGATTGGTTCGAATCCCTAATGCCTTATGATTTATGCCTTCCTACACATAAGTCTAGACCCTACATCTTACCTTACAACTCCCTTCCCTTACTTCCTTACCTCACCCCTCCCTACCCTAATCCATCTCCTTACCCTACATCTCTCTACCCTATACCTCCCCATTTCCTTACCTTACCCATCCTTCCTATCCTCTTCCTTACCCCAAGCACCCTACATATTGGTCATTAGTGTTGGGATCATTAGAAAAAATGATATCTCAAGGGTTATCACAAAGTGCATGCAAAATCTATGATAACAGCTGATGTATATATAAAGATATCTATGATGTGTGGAACATAGATGAGCCATGGAGATGACAAAGCGAGATTTTAATCAATAAAGATATTATTTACTCTCGATACTTAGATACAGAGGTCTGGAATGCTGATAATGATATGATAGAGATACTAATAAATAATTCATTAGAGAACGGGGATGAATGACGCATACATGAGGCTGCCGACTGTTCATAATTCATCTGTTCTTCATGCATCACCAGAAGGCAACGACAAAGATAGAAAATGTATACCTCAAAAACCCGCACCCTTATTTATATGAAATTTCAGTATGCTTCATACCCAGGAGTTTGCCTTCAGAATTAGGCTCCAAAAAAGAACCTGCATACCTGTTCCACGATTACATACGATGGAAATATCTGAAATAGCCTAATTAACTCGTAAAGAGATCGTTAGTGTGATCATTACAATATTTGAGGAAATTCCTCAGTTCACGACTTACAGTTTCCCACACTTTCTTTTTGTAATCAAATGGAAATTTTTGAAATAATTTGGACATTTACAGCTTGAGGCGGGATGGGCCATATTTCAGGTTTATGTATCTGACTTCCAGTCATTACGTCACAATCCATAACTTATCTTTTACTTAACACTTAAACACGTTTCGTCTTGAATCTTTTATGTACAAGCGACTCCGTAAATCAAAGTAAAAGACCTGATTTACAGGAAAGCTGTAAATAAACCTTTATTTAGTGGTGCCCAGACACATATATTTCCATAATAAGAATTTGTTTATAAAGCTTTTATGCAAATAAAATTTTATCTTTCATAAACACACGTAAGATAAGACGAAACATCTATCTCTCTTGCTATCTACGTTTACCGGAATCCCTAGAGGCGATAATCCTATACCAAAGACACTACTATACAGAGATAAAGACATATTCATCATCACTGAAGACTGTTACTTACTGCAATGTCCTTTTAAACCTCAGATATATTTTGCGATCTTTAGGGCGATACCTCACTGTCACCTTCATAGAAAGCGGGATAATCAAACTGCCTTCCCAATTAGCATACTAGAATAGAAATTATATATATAATGGGCAAGGAGGATTCGAACCCATCACCAACACGCGGCAGGACCGACGCGCAGAATACGTGAAGCATCTGATACTTGACACGACCTGGTATTGCATTGGTGTGAAGTTCTCACTGACAAAGAAGACAGTTAAATGTCCCCAAACCTAACATATCCAACGGAAGGCCAGCTTGAATTCCTCTATGACACATGAGCTTAAATTGAGCCAGAATGTTGTAAACGTGTAAGGTATTTACAGCCGTCACGTCCGGCAAGGTGATTTACAGTTTTCTACGACAGTAAAAGCGTTTCACAAATGTAGCAAGTCACCAGACGTTTCTGAGGCGAAATGAAAACAGAAGAAAAAAGTCATTTGTTAGGAATTTGTGGACTTCCGCGTTAAGAACGATTATGACACAGGTGACAAAAAATAATAAACGACGAGACTCATCCAATCAGCGTACATATTACACTCCTGGCGTTTTCTGCAGAAAAACAGAAATACTTCAAGCTCTCATGCTACGAGGGTTGAATCCCCCTACATCGCTGATCTATATGGGTCAACATTTTTCATACTGTTCAAAAAAGAAAAAGAAAACGAAAATATCTCAAAAATACTCTGAAATAATAAGATAATTTGTGTTTTTTCTGAAGAAGAAATATGTGTTTGTTCGTCGAATATGTCCTTATGTATGTATAGGCATCACAAAAACACCCACGAATGTTTTTGTAAATGTTCTGCACATACCACTGGCCTGTAATAACCACATCTCTATATCTTTTACCTTTTTTCTGTATATTTCAATATTTGAGCAAGGAATGTAAGGAAACCCAACGAAACTTTAAAAAAAAGTGTCCAATTATAACTGAAAGCAGCACATGATTATTATATATATATATATATATATATATATATATATATATATATATATATATATATATATATATATATATATGCTAGAAAGTATAGATTATAGAGGGCACTTTGGACTACTGAGCAAACGGGGAGCTAATGTGTATAAAAAATGGAGCCCAAAATAGATGGTAATCTTGCCCGTAATTGGTCCAATTTTTAATTCATGAAGGTGCGTGGACTGGGACCAGGACCCTCGCTGGAGCAGTTGATATAACCTCTCCCTAACCCCACCCCCAAACCCCCAGAGGTCTCCCCACCACCACCACCAACCCCACAGGTCTCCCCAACCACAACCTCACTCCTCACGGCGTCACTGTTCTCTGCATATGGTTCTATCGAATACAACCCCAGGGAAGTGGGGTTTGAAGAGGTTGTGGATAACTGGCGGGATTATATAGATGTCTTCCGAGTGTTCTGTATCACACGATACACAGAAAGGGATTTGAAGGGACTCCATTTTCCAAAAAAAAAAGATTCCGTTGTCCCGTTTTCACTGAAAGAAATATTCTTTAACGAAACAGTACCGATTCTTTTTTTCGAAATTCACTATACGTATAGTGTATGTACGATGACTGGGTGACGTGGTTTATTTAAACGTATAGTGAGTAATTATGATCACCTATTTGTATCGTACGGGGGAAAAGGGGGAGTTTTACAGCCCTGGAGCCCCATCTCTTGAGCCATTTCTATTATCCTACAATTCTTTAGACTTCTGTTTGCTGTCAGCAATTATACATCCTCATTCAGTTTTCTATTCATTCACCATCATTATATCATATATATACTTCTTTACATCCTTGTCAAGAAGTTCCCTGTTCATTTTCGTGTTATGTCGTTTGATACCCACATCTTTCAATAAAGTTTTCACTGTCTGCGTCAACATTCTGTCCCAAAAAACTTGTAGGTTGTGATTACCTCACCCCTCACTCTTCTCTCTTCCATACTGGGCAAATATATGGCCTCGACTCTTTTCCTGTAACTTGCAATCTCAATTCAGGTTCCATCTTTGTTGCGCTCCTTTGCATCTTCTCTAATAGCTCTTTGTGCTTCTTAAAAGTGCGGTGACCAAACTTTAGAAGCATATTCTGGTTTTAGCCTGAACTGCTTACTGTGTTTGTGTGTGTGTGTGTGTGTGTGTGTGTGTGTGTGTGTGTGTGTGTGTGTGTGTGTGTGTGGTTGTCTTTCCTCTGTATTTTTACAAGCAGAAGAAACAGAGGCAAAAATAGATATACAAACCATTTAACAACACGTCAGATCCAGTACATAACCCTTCGGTACGTCATGCTCACAGGACACACATTCTGTATATACTCGAGCGTCATGCACCCGCCCCCGCCGTGCATGATGGGCATGTTACACACACACACACACACACACACACACACACACACACACACACAGGAATTTGCTTCTCTGTTCTTCCCGTAAATTCCAGTCTTGAGGTCCGAAGAGTACGAAGCTGAGAACGTCACTAGCCAGAGTTATTGTACCGAGGGTTCTATTTTTCACCTTTCCTGACGATGAAATTGAAGTGAAGTTGAGTAACTATATATATGTTGAGAGAGAGAGAGAGAGAGAGAGAGAGAGAGAGAGAGAGAGAGAGAGAGAGAGACTTCATGGTGATATAGTGGGCATGACTGAAGGCCTCCTGTGCCCCGGGTGTCAAGCCGTAGACACGCCATCGGTTCCCTCCAGACGTCTGTTTGCTTCCATATATCAGCCTCACGTAACACTGCGAGGTGTTCTGGTACGACCATACGAGGATGGTTGTGACACAGGGACCGCTGGAGACGTGTGTGTGTGTGTGTGTGTGTGTGTGTGTGTGTGTGTGTGTGTGTCCCAGGAATCCTTTAGATGCTAAATAGTATTCTACAGTTTTTTCTTTGCCTTGTTACTGCCGTAGTCAATCACTATTTCCAACATTCTTTCCACCTGCCCAGCAGAGGTGGTGCCTGTGAACCAGGATCATTTTACCTTCTAATGTCAGGATTATACTCCAACTACAGTGCTAACTGTTACTCCTGTATTTCTAACGATTGCTTAACGAGTTCGACCTCCAATTCAGAACCAGTCCCTCTGTCCCCAGGAGACAAAAACGCTTAATCTTCAACATATTTGATAATATTATGATTTCAGACATTTTGACGTCGAATTCAGTGTGGCTCTCTATGATCAAAACAAACGAAGCTCCCCTCCCTCCACTACTTTCGGTCAGCAAGTCTTATATACATTTTCCCTTTCATTCTGGACTTAGGGGGTGAGGGGGGAGGGCAGCCATTCCATAGGGTCGGGTATTATTATCCTCACGCGAGGCCTATCGACCATCGCGCCCGTTCATACACTTCGAGTAAACATTAGTGGGTGTAGAAAGGGCTATGTTGAGGTCCTGGAAAATGGGTAGGTGAGTTGGGCCTCCTGACGTTGCTGACGACGTGTCAGAAGTTGCTGAAGACGTTCTCCTGACACTCATGGCTGTCTTGTATGTCAGCTGTCCCGGCTGTCTGTCTGTTGCTGACGGTAACCTCCGTCTGTTGCTGTCACACGATGGCTGTGTGTCTAGCTGACACAGGAGGATTCGTCTGTTGCTGACAATGATGGTGTCTGTTGCTGACACTGGAGGATTTTTGTCTGTTGCCGACACTGGTAGCCGTCTGTTGTGAACGGTATAGACTGTGTAATGATGACACTTTTGCATCTTTTGCTGACGCAACTGATTATCTGTCCCGTTGCTGACGACGCTGACGGTGAGAGCAGTGCTTAGAAAAGACCCAGAGTGACGGTGGACGTGTGTATGTCTAAGAAAGGAGGATGCACACTGTCAACAAAGAAACAAAGACGCGAGGAATCTCTCTAACAAAACCGAAACAAACAAATCAAACGATGAGGGATAAAGAAGGGTGATTAATAACACAGGAAAAGATAAAAAAAGAAAGAGGAACAGAAATAGCAGGAATATAAGAAAAGAGAAGAAAAGAGAATTTGGGAGAGACAGAGACAAGAATAAGTAAAGAGACATGAGTATGAGACATATATTTTACCCAGTGGGACCCGTGCTTAACAGTCGGCTCTCCTGTGATTAAACATCCATTTCATACACATATCCCCCCCTCCCCTTCCTGCCACCAAGACCTCCTCAACTATCTAATTGGCTCGTTAGTGTCAGCCAGTCGCCTCTGTGGTGGGTTTTAATGATGCACAACCTTCCCTCCAGCCCTCAAACACACCCTGCTACTTTGTGTGAAATATTAAGAGACGCTCCACGTGCCGTGTTTGTCTTGGCGCTCCTGGACAACGTGTGCTTCCAAGCATTTACGCATGCAAGCACGTGACCTCACGCACGACTTGGGGGGATGGAGACACACGAATGTACGTAAGGGTACAGACGTGTGTGTGTGTGTGTGTGTGTGTGTGTGTGTGTGTGTGCGTGTATGCCATATCCCGTAGTGGAAGTAAATGGCTGCAGTAGAAATAGTAGGAGTAAAAGTAGTCGTAGATGTAGAAGTAGTAGTAGTAGTAGTAGTAGTAGTAGTAGTAGTAGTAGTAGTAATGGTAAATGAAGTTATAGTAGTAGTAATAGTAGCAATAGTAGTAGTAGTAGTAGTAATAGCACAGGCAACATCAATAACTTCTGAGGCAACCAGCAGCACTACCAACGCGTCAAGAGCATCATCCACCTCCTCCTCCTTCCCTTCCTCACTGGTAACACTGCCAAAGCACCGTGGCGTAATGGCTATGTGTCTCGATGCGGCATTCCAGAAGTCCTGGGTTCGAAACCACAGTGAGGTCGTGCTGGGGACACGACAAGAGGTCACGGGTCGTCAAATTTCCCCTGGAATAGTGATGGTGTCAGCCGCCGGGGGTGGGGGGGGGATAGGGAGAGGGTTGTCCACTGGTTTGTGGAGGCTCAGCAGCCTTCAGAGACCAGTGTCCTCAGACCTGTGTCCTCAGACCTGTGTCCTTAGACCAGTGTCCTCAGACCTGTGTCCTCAGACCATCGTCTGGATCGTCCCGTCTAACACCAATAACACAATCCACAACACCACGTCTAACACTTCCACCAGCAACAACAAAATTTCTATCACTAACACATTAGCACCGCCAACAACACTCCACCACCAACACTACCACCATTATCACCAACACCACAACCACCACCACAACCACCACTACAACCTCAACCTCCATCTTTCTCTTCACCAAACACAACAAAAACATGTATACCAATTTCTGACTTTTCATTGGTGTTCATTGACATTAATGGCCAATAGTTCCTCCAGAACTTTAATTATATGAAAAGAGAAATACATTCTCACATTATATAACCCATTATAGCCACAAAAATATACATTTCCACATTATATAACTCATTGTATCCACAAAAAATATATTTCCACCTCTGTAACTTTAATTATGTTATACCTAAAAGATAAATTTCCAGTTTTGTTACGACTATGATTATCTAAAAAGTAGATACATTCCCACATGTATAACCTTAATTGTTTTTAAGTAAAAAGACACTTTCCCACGTCTCTAAGCTTTCTATACATGTTTGATAGATACATGTATTTTAGGAAGAAAAGAAGAAAAAAAATTACTGGAACCAAAAAAACACGAAGGATAAACACTCATATACAGACAGCTACGCACCTCACAAGGCTTTTGTTGTTAGAAGAAAAAAAAAGTGTCATACATTAAGATATCATTTGGTACTTTGCATACATAGGTAAAGACGTCTCGTGACTCTCTGGGGGAAATGGTGAGTTTATAAGGAGGTTGGTGGGACTGATGGAACCCCCCTTAAAGAGAGGTCGATGATGCCAGCTAAAACTCAAATGAACGTTAATTAAAAGACGAGCCAGACACTGAGGCAAGATTTGTTGTGTGGCAGCACGCTACTGGAGGAGGGGAGGGCGTTGGAGGCAGGGTCGGAGGGTGTGTTGATGGGTCTCTCAGAGGGTGCGTCTATGGTAGTGTTGTGGATACGTTATGTTGTAGTTGTATTGAGTAGGTACTGTGTGTATGTGTGTGTGTTGTCGGGTTTGTTGTGTCGCCCTTTCAGTGCGTCTGGGTTGACATGAGTTCGTAGGAGTGTGTTACGGTTGAGATGAGAGTGTGTGAGTGTGTTGTGGGTGTTCTGAGTGTGTTTGATGGGTGTGATGAGAGTGTGTGAGTGTGTTGTGGGTGTTCTGAGTGTGTTTGATGGGTGTGATGTAGTATTGTGTTGATAAAATGATGGACGCAATGTTGTGAGGGTTGCTTATGGCTTTGATTGTGTTTTGTGTATATATGTGCCTGTGTAATTGTGAATGTGTACGTGTGAGTATGTCTGTATGCATGTATGTTTCTAACTATTTACATCTGTATATCTGTCAGCGCATGTATGGATGTGAAAGTGTGTATTATCATTCATTTACTCGAGACAGCATTTGTACAATGCACATTCATCAGTTTGTATGTTGTATAACTCAGTAAAACATTCACAGTTGTATTACCAATTACCCTGAACCATCTGTCCTTCCATATTACAGGGTCACAAGTCCCTGAGCATTGGTATTTCCCATTTGTACGGAGATCCCGTGTAATTCTGAAGGAAGGCGGCCATCAAGGGAAGCGTGGGAATGATTTATGTTTACGTAATTACGCCAACAGAGATCGGGATAACCCACGGTTCGAATCCCACGGCCTCCGGGGCACAGGGATCTTGAAAAGGCTCTATACAACCTTACACATTTGAAGCCCGTCTTGAATTCACGTTCGCAACTCGCTCGATTACTGAGGATATATATGTATATATATATATATATATATATATATATATATATATATATATATATATATATATATATATATATTCTTTCTGTCACATGACGAATGATAATTACATTAATAAATCGTAAAAAGAAAAAATATCTCGATACATAAATAAAACCTCTGGCGCCGGCCGGGTGCCGCTCATTCCCATCCCACAGAAGATATAAACAATGCCGACCATGTGTGGCCCACGTTTCACATCCGCCAGGAAGTGAGACGAACCGAGGACACTTGGGAGTTCTACACTCGCGAGGACAAGAAAGTAAACTCGCCCAGGAAGCCATAAAAACGTCAGAAGATGAGAGTAAAAAAAAAAAAAAGAAAGAAAGAAAGAAGAAATACATTTATGAGGGCATCCAATTTAAGGATCACTCCTCATTTTCCCCCCCTCGCCGTACCAGGACCCCATTTTGGGCAGGTCTGGGTGCTGGTCTAATCTCGTGGGATAATTGGCCCATTACAGAAGAGGAAATCCTCTTGGTCAGGCTCCGTTATGGAGTCTTTCTTTTTTTTTTTTTTTTTTTTACAATTACCACCAGTGGTTTGGCCGGTCGTCTGCAGCGCGGCTGCCCAAGGGAAGGGTTGGTTCACATACAGCAAAGACAACTTTGGAATTATCCTCAGATGTCGATAACTGATAGAAATAACTGACTGTTTAAAGGAGTGATTATCATAAGAAATAACTGACTGACTGTTTAAAGGAGTGATTATAATAAGAAATAACTGACTGACTGTTTAAATGGGGTTAGTACCATAAGTTACTTGGTTTTAATAATTCGGTAGTCAAATTAACAACTTGTAAGATATATGAAGCAAAAATTTGATCATATGCAAATGTATTATTGCCTGAGATGGTTTGAATTACCTTAAGGTCAAATGTATCTTCTTTAAACCGATAATTTAGGCTATTAACTGATGAACAGCATTGGGGAAAGATATGCAAAGGTGTACAACATGACTGCCCACGAAAATGGTTGAGATTTACGTGATTTTATGTCATTTTTTAAATTGGTTCATTTAACCAGTAGGTAAGGAATTATGACCTTTGAAAAGGAAGTTACCAAAAGCCCATTACATCAGGTTCACAGTACATCAGTCTGTTAGTATATGAGGTCAAAGTGTATATAATAAAAGGCCAGAGTAAATCAGTATATAAGGTTCATCCGGATTTCACAGAGGCAAATACATATATACGTACCTTGGTACTAGAAGGGATTACAATCCCTCCCCGAGAAGGGTTAAGCGTGATTACTAGGGGATTACCCCAGCTCAGGCACAAGTTAGCAGGCCTTGTAGGGATTACTCTAGCTCCAGAGAGGATTTATATAGGCACGAGAAGATTACCAATCCCACCAGAAATGGATTGGCTGGCCAGGAAAGGATTTCTTCAACTCCAGAAAAAACGGAGACTGGAGGAGGATTATTCGCGCCTGAAGGAGATTACCGTGGCCTAGACTGATTTATTGCTGCCTCTAAAAGGATTTGCATAACACTGGGGATTACCCAAGACCCCCCCCCAACCCCCTTCCAAAATGAAGTGCAAGGAGATTTGATACGAGAAGAAAAGGAGAACTCGCTTGTAGGAGAATGAAATCCTCTACGGGTCTTGACAGGGACCACCTTAGACCCAGAATGGGCTATGGAATCATAAGTATTCATCAGAATTCACCTCGAAAACTGGCTGACAAAATCTGAGAGAGAATAACTCGCACCCTAGACGGGATTAGTGGGACCTGAAGGGATTAATCACTTCCTAGAAAGGGGTGAACGAGGTCTAGAGTGGATTAATTACCATCATGAACTAGGCAGAGTCAGCATTACTCTTGTTATGGATAGGGTTTATGGGACCTAGATTTTTAATCTCAATGCCTGAATTAAGAAATCCTGGGGTGGATTATCCACTCTCTCGAGAGGGATTAGCGATGTCTGGAGACAAAGAGAAGTGTATACATTCAACTTACAGACGCCCAGATGTAACTACAGCTATTAGTATACTGCACATAATGCCTTATTCCAGAGGGACCCAGGGGTATACTGACCTTTTTGAGAGATTTGAATAGGTGACAGAGACAAGGAAGGGTCCATAATGCTCCCTTATGAGGGAGGAAGAAGGGGGATAGAGAGGCGAGAGAGAGAGAGAGAGAGAGAGGGAGCACATGCTGGGAGGAACTAGGCAGGTGGATGAGAGAGAGAGAGAGAGAGAGAGAGAGAGAGAGAGAGAGAGAGAGAGAGAGAGAGAGAGAGAGAGAGAGGGGATCACAGGTTAAGGGCTACGCTATATAATGGTTGCATTACACCATTCAATTTTCTTACTTTCCATTCACCCAATATGGCCATGAATGAGACACGTTTCGCCCGTGACGTGTACTAGTCTTACCCAAGGTTTAAGCAAAGATCTGAAGCTGTGAACCTGTTTACCTTACCTGTTAATACAACAGGAAGAACAGACAACGTACCGTTATCTGTTGACACCTGAGGAGAAGCGAGAATCCGGTCAAACACTGAGGCATGTCTACTAACCCTGTGCTGCCTTCACTAATGAACAGACTGGCACCTTATATGTAGAAGCCGCTTGGTTACATTCGGTAAAGACATTCTGGCATCTGGTAAGTGTTTATTTACAAATCTCAGGTGCTTCGAACAAAGATTCGATGGAATCGGTTGAATGTTCGACGATTCCGGGTACTTCGGACCGAAGTTCGACCTGCTTCGGCTATATCCTTGACCATTTCACGTGCTTCGGACTAGGGTTCGACTGATTCGCATGGGAGCTTGACTGTCTCGGGTGCTTTGGTTCTGAGGTTCGAATACGTGGGTTAGGGGTTTGACGACGCTTCGGGTGTATCGGTCACCGGTTCAGGTAGGAAATAATATTATCTGAATGTGAACAAAACCAGATGATGAACCATACTGAACAAGAAGGGGAAAGGAGGTTGTTTATAAACTCAGTAATGAGCTGTACTGAACACGAGGTGAAAATGTTCATTGATTAAGCATGAAACAGGAGAGGAATGAGTTTATTAGTAAGCCATTCAGGGAATGATAATGAACAGTGAGGTGAACACGGGGTAAGAGTGTTCAACAGTAAGAGGTATTTCACGCTGCTGAATAGAGAGTGTTTAAAGGTTAGCTATTGAACAATACTAAAGAGGAAGTGAGTGTTCAGCAACCTGATACTGAACAATACCGACGAGAAAGGAAAGTGTTCAACACCTAGAGAGTGGATAGTATTGAACAAGAGCAGGAAAATTGTTCACTGCCAATCAGTCAAAGAGAGAAAGTTCTAACACCTCATCTCCTGGTCAAGTGTCACTCCTAACCCTTTAAACACACACACACACACACACACACACACACACACACACACACACACACACACACACACATACATACATACATACATACATACATACATACATACACACACGTGCGACTAAAATACAATCTCATCTATACACCACAAATTACTCCTATCCTGTCGCACATGGAGTAATACACCCACACATACACACGTACACTGATCACACACACACACACACACACACACACACACACACACACACACACCATAAACATCGATCCAGCTAAATAGCTTATGCTACAGAGTTAGACAGGAGGGACATAAACACTGTTTTTGTCAATACCACCAACGAAAATCTAACAGAATGTTAAATGTTCCGGGGAAATAAAAAAGTTAAAGAGGAAAACATGTTCATGAGGAGGGCATAACACGTGGTCGCTTCCACAGTAAATGATTTGTGAGTTTTGCTGTTTTTGTTTTTGGTCGCCTGCTATTTTGTTGTTTAAATGCGATTTGGTTTCCACATTGATTTGTCGGTTCTGTGTTGTACCATCGTCGTTAACACAACCACTTGTTAATATATTACAACAGTGTCATTGTTAATTCTTGTGATAACTAAACATATTCTTCAACCCTTTTCATAAAGTTGCCACAACCCCTTCAACACATTGAATTGGTGATACCTTCTCACGTCCTTCCAATAAAGTGACAACCCCTTTTTTTCACGATCTAAACCCCTTTTCAACTCTATAGTAAGAAGATCTGGCTCCTTCAGGACAGGTAGAGACTTTCTAATTACTTTGGCCTAACCCTATGAGGACCGAATTAACTAAACGCCACATTTGGTCTCCCTAAACTCGTTATTAGTCAATTTAATTTTACCCTTTTTGTAGGCCTGTGCTGAGTACTGACTGCATGTTGTACATCTTCCGGTTATGGTTATAACATATGGAACAAATGAAGAGAAGATAATTCACAACATGAACACAATCAAGAAATAGATTAATATTTGAACAAATATTGATCGTATTATCAGCAAGTATTTAGGAAATAAAAAAAAAAGCAACACGCAAATGAATTAGATGAAGACATGACAGATGTTAAGATAACTTAAAATGACATAGATACAGTAATAACCACATTTGATTATAACACAACGTTAGGGTTAAATGGTGTATCAGGTGTTTCAGAAGGCATGCCGGATATATTGTGAAGATAGACAAAGACAGCAACATTGATACTGTGGAGATAAAGTTGAAACACGAACAGCTAAGCGTAAGCACATAAAATCGTCATATGTATCAAACTTACACGACAGAGGATCTAACTTTGTGACGCAAGAATATACACAAATGTAAGTCTGACGTCACGTATAACACAAGTGTGAGATAGTGAATAAGAAACATTATTGAAACACGAACTAAACACAACTATTACCAGTAAAGGCCAAGTTATATCTGTCTCAGGTCAAATTTACCCACTCCCATTTATCAGTCAGCTATGATATTACGAATAAAACTAATGCAAGATATGAAATTATATGTTGCTTTCTGCTTCTCTTGGCTAACGATGAAGCACACAATTTAGCCAGGTAACTTGAGGACAACAACGAGACAAGCGGAGAACTGGATGATGGGATGAACATTTTTTAAAAGGAATTTAAAACCATTGTACTACAAGGAATAGTGTTAGCTTCAGTGCTGCTGATAGTAGAGATAATAAATACACTATAAGGCAAAGGAATGTAATAGTTACATGTTTGATAAAGAACACCAGAGCTAGGAAAAAATTTTGCATTAGAAAAACATGACAAAAAGAGGATAAAATCTTTAGATGTTATGAATGATTAAGCTGAAGAGAAATGAATGAAATTCAGTGAAGAAAATGTAAATAAATGAATCATGAAACAACAAATTACGTAAAGATAACAACTTATATGGTTACAACAACAGAGGTGATTACAGGCCAGAAAAATCTTTAAAGATAAGGTGGATGATCATATATAATAATATAGGGTATGAAGACCTTATTGAAAAATGATATTATGTTGTCAGGTAATGACAGGTATGGTAATGAGAACTTTCTTACGAGATAGACAACTCATCAAGAAGTTAATTGCCTATTTAAGAGGGAGGATTACATGCTGCTGATGCTGCGTTATATGGCTACCAGACCAATAGGTAGTAACGGAAATACAAGGTAGACTCCAGAAATACTCTTCTTGTCGTACAAAATTGAGAGAATGGATGACATGAACCATCGCGAAGGATTGACAGAACTGGAAGTTTAACATACAGTCTAAACGGCAGACGAAGAGCATTAATATAATTCAAGAAACGAAAGAAATTGAAAAGGAAATGTATTAGGAGTCAAATCTTCACAATATAAAGATATACAGTGATAAGGTATACTAAAAATGATTCTATAGAATACAAAAAAGAATCAGAAAACAAAATCTAACTATTAACCAGACAAGTATGTTGGCGAGACTTTTGCTTGTATTGTCCAAGGAACAAATGATTCATCAAATGGCGTAACATTGCAAGAAGGATTGGATACATGACTGAGGACGAACCCCCCCCAGGAGGAAACACTATGGAATGCGTCCAGCGGCAGAGACGAACACACTTGTGAAGCAAGGGAGGATACTTGGGTACCCTGCTGTAGGTAGGTACTCTCTCTCTCTCTCTCTCTCTCTCTCTCTCTCTCTCTCTCTCTCTCTCTCTCTCTCTCTCTCTCTCTCTCTATCTATCTATCTATCTATCTATCTATCTATTTTCTCCTCCGCCGTCCCCTAGCCTTTCATCTCAGTTTCCCCTCCCACATCTCCCACTGCTCACCCTCACCCTCCACCATACCTTCTCCTCGCGCTTCCTCCCCCTACAACCCTTCCCCCAGGGGAGGAGGGGACGATCCTCCCCCCCATCCAACTTCACCTCCCCCCCCCCCCCCCCCCCCCCCCCCCTTCCTCGATGACGCCCTCCGCCGCCCCCCAGCCGACCCGCCCGCCTCACCTCTTCAAGTTTCAACGCAGAATATGATAACGGGTGACGCCACCGCCAGCGTCGTGCGTTGATGGGGGGCTTCGCACTGGACGTTGATGTGGTCCACCATAACCTTCTAAAGTGTAGCTGAGACCAATTGAACACTAATCATTGAACGCTACAACCTTTGTCCTCAAGATGATTGCTCATTAACTCAGTAATGATGTTTTTTTTACCATTTTCGTCGCATTTTCCCCTTCTTTTGTTGAGAGATATTTATTACCCTTCATTTTCGCTGTGTTTGTAAATAATTTTGAGTATACGAATTTCCTCAAGTTCCATCGATGTTTCGGGTCATTGACAACGAAGCTTCGGAGATTCAAACCATTGTCTCATGAAATTCCACTTGAATCACTGACTGAGCCTTGAAGATACGAAGGATTTGCTGTTGGGGAACCCGGGAATGTTTTCCTGAAACAGGAATGTCTGAGGAGAGAGAGAGAGAGAGAGAGAGAGAGAGAGAGAGAGAGAGAGAGAGAGAGAGAGAGAGAGAGAGAGACCCCTCACCTACCACTCCCCACAGTATTTCACAATGCCAGACAACACACTGCGAAGACCATACGTACCATTATGGGAAAATACAACCACAAAATTTACGAAGATCTTCGGCAGACAACCGATCCTCAACCCCGACGCCATCTTCTCTGAGACTGTGATATCTACGTGCCAGAGAGACACAACTCACATTGCGCAGCGAACGAAGAGAATCTCGCCCTTAAACCCATCTGACCAAGAGGCCGTTAATACGAGAAGGGTTAGGAGGTAACCATCTACAGAGGCTCGATTTAGTTCGTTTTGTGGAAATCAAAAAGGGTTAGATTCTTGCCTTTGTCTTGTAGAGCCTTAGCGAGGCACAAGATAAAGAATTCAAAGATAAGATAAAGGTTTGGATCATCTGGGCAGAAGAGGTCAATTGTTTATCGGATCTTCCGAAAGTCGAAACTGTTCTGTCAAAAGGCATTAACATCATAAGTTTGATGTACAAAAGCATCAGTTATTGTGATAATTCTCTGATATTGCTTTTTATATAATTGTCACATTCTGGAGTCAATCCTACGATTCCATTATTCGGATATTAATGTAATTATCACATTGTGGAGTCAATCCTACGATTCCATTATTCTAATGGTGCTGGGAGATTAATTTTGAGTAATCCACTTCTTTAGTAGATTACATTACGGGGATTAGTCAGATACAGAGGAGTACAGCCCCACCCATTACTTACTGACGTATTTACATACAGGAACACACGCACACTCCATTTATACGTGTGTGGGTTGGTGATACAGAAAATGAATGTATAACTATGAATATGAATTGATAGATATACTTGTGTATCAGTATATGTATATATATATATATATATATATATATATATATATATATATATATATATATATATATATATATATATATATATATACCTTACCACCTACCCCAGAGTTCCCTTCTGTAGAGATCCGGCAGCGCTCAGGCAGCCAGCCAATTCACTAAATGAGACCATAGGTCGAGATGTCCGATGATGCTCTTGTTCATGTCTTTGTATGGTGAGTGCAGAACCCCTGATTAGTAAGTGTTCAGTGTGAACATTGCACGTTGGTCATGAAGAATGTTGTGATGCACCGAGTCGATGTTGTGAAAATGTTGGATCGATGGGTAGTGTCCATGAGGCACAGACGAGATGGTGTAACTCGTACATGTCTCGGGAACATAGTTTGTGATGGGTTTGATTCTGGTGGAGCACAATTCATGAATAGGGTTGTAGTGGGGAGAAGGAGGTTGTTTAATGCTTTCGTTGAGTCATTGAAATGCGAATATGTTTTGTCATTGTTGTTTGGGCTGGTGGAGATGGAATTTGTGAGCACAATTTGCTGAGGTGTGAGACTGGGGTCAGTAGGTGCTGGAGTTGATGGTTGGCTATAAAGTGGTTTGGGACAAAGAACTGCATCACAGTCATGTTGATTTAGGATTTTATTGCATGTTTTTGTTTCGTTATTCTGGATGTTTTATTTTGTGCAGTTTGCAATTTTGTTATATAACTTTAGAAAAAGTGGGCAACCAGGCAGGTGAGGCGTAGTTTAGGGTGGAGCAGATGTATTGTCTGTATAGGACAGTGAAAAGTTCTTTTACCTGTCCAAATATCGTACCAATAAGTGTTGTGAGGGCGTTCAGTTTGGTTGTAACGATTTTGTAAATGTGTGTGGTGTAAGGAGTGAATGTTATGTGTGTATGTGTGTGTGTGTGTGTGTGTGTGTGTGTGTGTGTGTGTGTGTGTGTGTGTGTGTGTGTGTTTGTGTCTCATATAAGGTACCTAAAATGCGTCGAGTTTTATTGAATGTTCGATCACTTTTGGGAGAATGTAAGGAGTAATCATGTCTGTCATGGGTCAAGACGGTAATGACAGATGTGTGTAGGGATGCTCAAGACATTCTGTGTTGAGCAAGGCAGTGTAGTTGCGTGACGTTATGTTGCATGTATGTTGTTACTTGGGGAGTGTCCGGTCGCGGCGATGCAATTGCGAGGTCATCTGCATATGAGAGGAGCTTCAAGCTGTGGTATGCAGGGAGTGACAGTAGGTTGTAACCAACTTAGTGGTTGGCTAAGAGGCTCGCTAACCACTTTCTTGCCAGTTGTGTGTAGGGTCGTGTCAAAGGACGGTGTCAAATGCTTTGTTTATGTCCATTGCCACTATAACTGTGCGGGAGGGTATTCGTTGTGGTAAGCTATATATATATATATATATATATATATATATATATATATATATATGAGGCCCTGATGTAAAGGCGTAAAAGACTGTTAAACAGGGGTCGGGTTAGTGTTGTGTGTTGTGAATAACGAGTCTGAGTAAATGGCACATTTTGCTAATGAACAGGCCAACCATATTACTCTATTAAATTAAAAATGTTATTAACAACGTCACATTATGAGTCCAGGGGCGAATAAGCAGTTTTGTCACTCCCTCCCGTAAGGGGGGATTTCATATAGCTTCACCACATGAAAATCGCCCAAAGGGTAATGAGTTTTGATTTTGTTTTTCCTTGTCGAGTAATTCACTATGAAGAACTCAGGAACACTTTGCTGAAAACGAGGTCTTAGATATTTTACATATTTTCTGTTCTTCAGATATTTTACGTATTTTCCGTTCTTTAGATTTTTTCCTCATTTTCTGTTCTTCAGATATTTTCTTTATTTTCTGTTCTTCAGATATTTTACGTATTTTCCGTTCTTTAGATATTTTCCTCATTTTCTGTTCTTCAGATATTTTCCTTATTTTCTGTTCTTCAGATATTTTCTTTATTTTCTGTTCTTCAGATATTTTCCTTATCCTCTGTTCTTCAGATATTTTCTTTATTTTCTGTTCTTCAGATATTTTCCTTATTTTCTGTTCTTCAGATATTTTTTTTTATTTTCTGTTCTTCAGATATTTTCCTTATTTTCTGTTCTTCAGATATTTTCTATATTTTCTGTTCTTCAGATATTTTGTATATTTTCTGTTCGTCAGATATTTTCCTTATTTTCTGTTCTCCAGATACTTTCCTTATTTTCTCTTTATCATTATTCATACACAGGACTCTAGGTTGTTTTCCTTATTAATTGCTAAGTGAAGAGAGAATTAAAATGTCTTGACTGATTTTTTCTAATTTAATTTCAATCAATTTCAGTTAACTGAATATGAGGGAAAGTTAACTCAACCTGCAGCTGTATTTTAGATGCATGACGTATGATACGGATGTATTTTATAGGAATCAACCTGATCGACCAGTCTGTTGATAATCCAACTCGACCTGTAAAGTGAATCATCCTATTCGACCAGTATGGTCGATCGTCCTGTTCGATCAGTCTGGTATCATCCTATTCGACCAGTCTGGCAGATCATCCTGTTCAACAAATCTGGTAGATTTTCCCAATCGACCAGTCTGCTAGATGAACGTATTCGACCAGTATGGTAGATCATCGTCCTCGACCAGTCCGATCATATTACCGTATATGAACAGCCTGATTAATCATCCTAGACGATTAGTCTGATCGATTATCTCCGTCAGTTCGTCTGTTCAGTCACCGACCTACGTTGACCAGTCTACCAGAACAACCAACAAGCCCCGTCTACACTATTCAACCAGCCTGTTCGACCAGTCTGCGGAAATGAATATCCTCAAACTTTCCATCCACGTAGTCTATCCTAACCAACCTATCTATCTAGTTTAAACTAGATGGATAGACGGAAGAGAAGGAAAGAAAGAAGAATGTGGCGTTGAAGGAATACCCCATGAAAGAAATGAAATCAGAGGACATGATAAAACAATGAATTGAATATTGTAAAAAAAAAAAAGAGGGGGGGGGGTGCTCATGGTGCCTGGATATTATTGAAAGATGAAGTTTTAAAGAGAGGAGGCAAGGGTTAAGGGAGGAGGGGTGGGGAAAAAATGGGAGGGAAGGGTAGAGAAATGCATTAAAGGTGAAAACAAAGGGTAAGAACATTAAGGGAGAGCTAGTGGTTGATACCGATGGTGGGAAGGGAGTGAAAAGAACATTAGAGGGTAAGGGAGTTTGAGTTAAGGGAGGGGTCTTCGTCTCCCTTGCCTGCCTGCTGGAGGGTAAGGGGGAGGTCTTCGTCCCCCTTGTCTGCCTGCTCGACAGGTTTGAGCGGTCCGAAGCGATTGAGTGACACCATTTATATTACCATCAGGGACAGACCACACCGCGGTCACTTTCCCTTGGTAACACTGCTGGGTACGCTGTTGTTAGGAGGGTGGTAACACTGATGGGTATGCTGTTGTCAGGAGGTTGGCAACACTGATGGGTATGCTGTTGTCAGGAGGTTGGTAACACTGCTGGATAGGCTGGTGTCAACCCTAAAAACGTTTTTAAGGTATTAGCAGTCCCGGAAGACGTTTTTCAAAGAACGGTAAACCATTGTTCTCTAATTCTATAGCCATTCCCACGCTTTAGATTTAGAACTGTGTTTAAACCAAACACTTTTTTTTTATTTACATATATTAAGTCTAAATCCCAAAAACCCCGTGGGAAAAGGGCACAAAGATCAAAGTCGTAAAGATGAGTTGGGTTTTAAAAAGACTAGGATCAAAGACTCTAAGAACATTATCATTCCCAGAGTCTATCGCATTATCACGGTTTATCTCTCATTCGCCTCCTTTATTTGGTCTGTTATTAGCATTCATCCCTGTCATTATCACTGTTATCAGAGGGGGTGAGGTGGGTGTTCTTTGTGTTCCTTATCTCTCTCTTATCATCTTCTGTTGTTGCCACTCCCACCCACCATTTTACCTTTCGTCTTCACTAATAATAATCTCTTAAGATGGTTGTAGTTCAGCGTGAGGTTAGGTTTCTTGTAGTCATTATTATCATTACATGATGCAGTTGTTTTTCTCTCGCCCAGTGTCGCTAACATCTTCACTACGGTGGTCACCATGATCAGTAAGGTCACTTGAAGTCTTCACTATGCTGTAGTCATTGTAGGTATGATGTGTGTTCACTATACTACAGTCATTGTAGGTATGATGTGTGTTCACTATGCTGTGGTCATTGTAGGTATGATGTGTGTTCACCATACTGTAGTCATTGTAGGTATGATGTGTGTTCACCATACTGTAGTCATTGTAGGTATGATGTGTGTTCACCATACTGTAGTCATTGTAGGTATGATGTGTGTTCATGATATAATAGTCACTGTAGGTATGATTGCATGCCTAAACCTCAGACATTCCCGCCAGACTTTGAATTAGTCCCGCCAGACTTTAATAATTTCGCCAAATTCAAAACGTTGAGGCAATTTTTGTTTTTGCCAGAGGGGAACCCACTTCGCCTCTTCCAAAAGATTTGATATATACGTTACGTGCAAGTACCACCCAGCCTACACTCCCGACTTCTGCTATCATTTTGTCACTCTATTATGTCTCTATCTATCTATGTATCTCTGTCTATCTATCTGTCTAACTATCTATATATCTATCTATCCGTCCATCTATCTATCTGTATTCTTCCACCTTATAAGAAAAATATCAAATTGCTTTAGATATCCCTTGATGAGAATTGCACAAGCCTCATCACCGCCAAACACTGCTAATTACGTTAACTGCCTTGTAATGAGCGAACTACCGACCTGTCACGACCCAGCAGGCTGAGAGACGGATGTCCTG
Organism: Panulirus ornatus; assembly: GCF_036320965.1. Lineage (NCBI taxonomy): Eukaryota > Metazoa > Arthropoda > Malacostraca > Decapoda > Palinuridae > Panulirus > Panulirus ornatus. The sequence continues at coordinate 22,754,260 of NC_092289.1, read as the reverse complement.
GGGACAGGGGGGGAATCTGACCCCCCCCTAACCCACCCCACTAAGGCCCCCAGAAAACCCTCCCCCACCCGGCGGCCTACCAAAGCAAATTATAACTTGATGATAATAAAGGGCGTATGCAACATACGCAGGGATAAACAACTGATAAACAGTACGGGCGTGTGTGTGTGTGTGTGTGAGAGAGAGAGAGAGAGAGAGAGAGAGAGAGAGAGAGAGAGAACGATATGGATTTCGAAAGATGAAAAAGGAAATAGACAAAAGGAGATAAATAGAATGATGGAGTAGGAAAGCAAGATGGAGATAATTAGGGAATAATGATGATGAAGAGATAAGAGAGAAGGATAAAAGTGAAGATATAAGGATGGAGGAAGATCATGAGTGATAAGAAGTGAAAACATACAGCAGACATCACCACTAACTCGTGTATGTTGAGGCCAGTGCCATCACTATCATCATCACAATCACCACCACCACCACCATTATCGCCAACACCATCGCCAACATCACCATTATCATCACCACCATCACCAACATCACCAAACCCACCATTATCATCACTATCATCACCAAACCCACCATTATCATCACTATTATCACCAAACCCACCATTATCATCACTATCATCACCACCATCACCAAACCCATGATCATGACAATCATCACTATCATCACCAAACTCATCATTATCATCACTATATCATTATCATCACTATTATCACCAAACCCACCATTATCATCACTATCATCACCACCATCACCAAACCCATGATCATGACAATCATCACTATCATCACCATCACCATCGCAATCACCATCACCGCCCCTCAGCGTGTGGTGACTCGTACGTGATGGTGAAGAGACTGTGTTGAGGGGAGGAAAACATAGATGCAGGTGGTGGTGGTGGAGGAGGGGGAGGGGGTGGTGGTGGAGGAGGGGGAGGGAGTGGTGTTGGTGGTGGTGGTAAAGGCCTTAGTAAGGGAGGGGGTGTAAGAGGTTAAGGTGGCAGGGAGGTAAGGTGCAAGGGAGGGTAGGGGTATATCATGTTCATTATACCCCATGATCGTGCAACCTTGCCTCTCTATTACTCTACCCTGCATGTTGAGGTCGTAACCCTCCCTCCCTCCATACCTCCACCACCACCTGCCCTTTCCTCTCCCTCCCCTCTCTATCTCTCTCTCTCTCCCTCCCTCTCACTCACTCCTCTCTGAAGGTCTTCACCTTAAAACCACCCCCCACCCACCACACACACACACACACCCTCCCTGTATTTTCCAGGAACCCCACCCCCTTTCCCCCCCTTATCACCCCTTTAGCCGTCACCCCCTCCCCCCTCCCTCCTTCCCCCCTAAACGAACACCTCCACAAGATGGCTTCCCATCACTGCGGACGATAAGGGCATTACGACACTCAACACTCTCTCTCCTCTCCCTCTCTCCTCTCTCATGCCCATGATTATCTCTGCCTCTTCTCTCCCACTTTTTGGCCATAATAAAAATCAGTGTAATACTCTATACCAAACTATGATGTATGATGAAACGTCTCTCTCCCTCCCTCCCTACACACACACACACACACACACACACACACACCATAAATCACCTTAACCTCACCTTTACAATTCTTCTATCTACAGTTCCAACCGTAAAGACAAGGAATACTCACTCACCCACCCATGACACCGACAGCTACCAGTCAATTCCTGTGTCGTACCTGGAACCAAAAAAAAAAAAGACATAAATGGTCATTAAATCGTGCGACCATCTCGTGCTAAAATTACATATCACTGAACACAAACATTATGTTTACAGGTCTGAACGGATTGCTGAAGGACACGCCACAATATTTACGACAACACAAGCGTTGTTGACAAACCCTTTTGGCTTCTTCAGAGGACTCTTGCGCTTCTAGACACACTTAATACTTACTTAGGTCACCTCTAGTTTCCTCTGTAAAGTATCTAATGTGAAATCTAAGTAGGAGTAATGATTACCTTCTTACATCTATGTAAGGACTAAAGACTTAAGCGCATATCATCTTAGATAAGTTTATATTTCTTAAGAAATGAAAAAGCACAATTATCAAGAAGAGAAAACAAATGCAAAATATGAGAACGTACTTAGAACTTATGATTTTTTGCGACGTATGTTGGTAATGTATGCATCAATGTAAAATGACTGGAATTCCAAGTGATACTAAAAGTAATAATTATGTAATGATTGCATGCATTAAGTGGATGGCAATTTCGCGCCTATTTGGAAATTCTAAATAATATGATTTATATTGTAACCAGACTGCAGATAATGCTATGAAGACTAGGTAAAATATGGGGCAGATGTAGAAACTGCTTAAGTGAATCATACAGCGGCATACGAAAGACGCGTGTAGGGAAAAACACAGCTGTACGACCTTTGACTGCGAGGGTACAACCCATAAGTGCGAGGGTAAGACCCTTGAGTACCAGGATAAGCTCCTTGAGTACAGACTAGGACAAACCCCTTGAGCACGAGGCTACAACTACAACCTTTCAATACAGAAGCATGATCCTCAAGTAGATATGAAAAGGCTGACCCCACACCTCAGTAACCTCTACCCTTTGATTCCCCCCAACCCCTAACAACTTCAACAACGACAAAACACATACACACTGATATAACCTGACAAGTAGTTAGACAAACGACCTCCCAACTCAGTCTTAAACTCCAACCCACTAGACGTACACCCATCAGAATTCACACTCCCTAGATAAACAAGAGTCACACCTTCCGGCAAACGCTCTAGACATCACTGTAAACACCGTTTTCAACTTATCCTAAAACCCTTCAGGCCTTCGATTCAACAACCGTAAAGATGACATCGAGCACTAACTACTTAACTGTTTTGCACACTCTGCACATATATACGCACACACGACACAGCTACGACCTGCGCTCGTGATCGGTAGACGTGGCCAGCTTCCTGAGTGCTGCAGGAACCTCACTATAACAGAAGGGACTCCTGAGGCAGGATAGAAGGAAGTATCGATAAAATGAGATTTCCCCAAGTAAATAAACTAACCAAAAGTCTTATATTTCGATAACGTTGAGATAACATGAGGTTGAAAGCCGCGGATATCTCAGATACAGTCACATGTTTCATCTTCATTTGTTGGAAGTCTGCTAAATTCTTACGAAGGAGAATGATGGTCAGGTGGAATGAATGTGTCGAGTATTTGAAGCAGGGAAATGTCAGCTGATGTCGCTCTAAACTGAATTTATTCTCTCAACTGATAGCGCTCGTGACTGAATTTGTTCTCTTAGCTGATATCGCTCTAAACTAGATTTATTCTGTCAGATAAACTTTCCCGATTTTTGAGGACAGTGGATTATTTTTTAAGCGCGTGACATACATTACTACATTACACTGACTACAAAATATTACCTTTGGAAAATAATTCATCAGATTTTCTTTTTATCATTGTTGTTAAATAATGGTTCACAAATTTATTTGTTTGATGTCTTTGTCTCCCCATGTATTCCTCCCCCTTTATACATCTGCTAACCATCCTTCTCCCCATTTAGCCTCCCTATCTATATACACGCCTTTCTCCCCCTTTCACTATCTATAAACCTTTCCTGTGGTTGGTACATAGAAATATACGTACTCCAGTGATAGCATCAATAATCCTTGTATTTTCTCAAAGACACAATGGTAAGTACAAACAAAAGTAATCAGAAAGAATTCGTTGCTGAATCATAATGTAATTGTATCTAGCCGCGCACCAAGCCGTGTGTAGGTCTATACATTCATCTCGTAATATTTCCGTAATTATAAGTAATTGTTATAATCGCTCGTGCGTCCGTCACGCGTTACGCTCGTAACCCGTCACAAGACTTGTCACACGTCACCTGACATCAACTAATGGAATTTCCTGAGTTCTTTTACAAAGGAATGGACGTATGTTGTTTTTTAATAGGGGGAGGGGGGACATTTTAATAGGGGGAGGGGGGACATTTTTCAACGAATTACCTCAAGTGATTACTTTATTTTTTCTACCTAAACGCTGAGTAGTCAAGGTATGACGTCATTCGTTTTATCTTCCTTACTGTCAGTTGTACGTTTTCTCTTTTCCTCTTATTCTGTCGGTTAATTTGTATCATTTAATTTCAGAAAGTTTTATGGGCCTCAGAAAATGGAGAAAGCAAATTCTTTAGTAAATCACAGTTTTTCTATATCAAAGTAGATCAATATAGCTTCATGTCACATATATTATCCTATATGGTTCCTCTAAGCAAATGCTATTCGCACTGTAAATACTATATCATTGTAGAGAAAGTTATACAAGGAACACAGAGTAATGCGTATAACATAAATCTCGCTATATGAATTATATAAAAAAAAACAAATTTCTAATGATGAATGATTACATGGGATCAATGTGATACAGAAATATACAGAAATGATATATGAACTATTGATCTAATTTATGTCACACTCTATAAGAAAGGTTTACGGTCCTATATCATACAGAAATTTCTGCTCTATGTGGTAGAGAAAAGTTTATTTATATCTTCTAGTCTAAGAATCAATTGTATTCGTGAATTCGTAATGCGTGGTGACCTTACTGAAGGTGATGGGTAAACAAGGAACACATCGGGAGTCGCCAGCCAACCCGCCACTCTGCTCCTCCTCCTCGTCCTCCTCCGCCGGCCGACCGACCGACCGCTGCCGCCACAGACCGCGTCGCCAGCCGATGGTTCTCGCTCTCTCACCCCACCGCCGATATGTCTGAGATTCAACGCTGCCTAGCGATGACTCTGGGTTATCGCTACGCCCAGAATTCATCGCTGGTTAGCGATGATTGTCGCACACATCGTGGTTGAGAATCAGCCATGGCTGGCGAGATTGTCCAACAAAATCCCCACAATAGCGCCAAAAGAGAGAGAAAATAAAAACGGAAGACTCGCTAAATCCAATGCTGGTAATGTTTTAGCACAGCCACACATTCTTGTGTTTACCTACGTTTGTAGTGACCTGGTACTGAGTGTCACTTCAGCTACGCTGATCTAACCTACACACACACACACACACACACATACACAGGATATAACCACAATCATAATACAATTATTGATAATTCCACTTTTATTGTCTAGTGGAAATATTATCAGAAATGTCATTTTCCAAATGTTAAAGAAAATGAACATTTTTCAGAAAAAAAAAATTCATAAAAGCAGCAGTAATATAAAATATGCGATATACCATATATATATATATATATATATATATATATATATATATATATATATATATATATATATATATATGTATATAAATTAAAGCTTTTTGTTTCAATGCATTGTAAGCACTGAGTACAGATGTCTTTCCCATACGTTAAAAGAAAAGAGCGATTATTTTCCAAACATTTTAAAATCCTTTGCAAGTCTTGTCGAGAAATTCTCCCTTCTCAATAATTTATTTGCCCATAATTCGCAAATTTTCAAAGGTTACAATACAGGAATTCACATCATTTAAGGAAAAAGGTAATTACAGGGTTTTAAATAACCGCTTCTTCTTTTTTTTTTTCACTGTATAGCATCGTAGACATGTTCCTCTTCCTGGTGTGTTTAGCTAAAATATAAGCAAGACTCGAAGTGGAGTCTTCGACCCGCTTCAGCATCTGTACCCCGCTTCAGAGGTCGCCTAACCCATCGGGGCCACAGCGTTACTACGAAATCAGTTATAACGTAATCAGTTATGACGTAATCATTATAACGTAATGAGTTATGACGTAATCAATATAACGTAATCATTATAACGTAATCATGATCCAGACGTAACTCAGACGTTGTAAGTAAGAGAAGATTTATCACAGGGTAAGAACTACAATGGTACGATACACATCGTTAACTCTTGAGATCCCAGACTACAGGAAGCTGGTTCAGGAGCATGACACGGTCAAACTACTGAAATTCTATGTCATGTAAAATCCTATAAGGTTGAAAATCAAGTTTACTTACTATTTCGAAAGCTCTAAAGGCTTTTAAGATAATGAATAATGCTCTATATCTATCTAATATATATATATATATATATATATATATATATATATATATATATATATATATATATATATATATATATATATATATATTTCAAACACGTATCACAACTACTTGAGGAAGCTGACAATCAAATGTCACTTAATAAAAATGATCGAAGAGGAAAAACAGGTTTACACGCCTTTGGCATAGATTTTCTCTGAATTTAATGATTTTTGGAATACCTTTGAAAATTTTCGAGAAAAAAATGATGGCGATTTTTCTCTCAATATTTAACGATTTTTGAAAAAAAAATAATTTCGGGGAAAAAAATTACTTGATTTTCTGTATCTAATGATTTTTGAGACAAGATACAGATTACAGGGGGGGGGGGTCGCTTCCTCCCAGGAACAGCCAGCACATAGAAAACCTGGAGACGGTTTGAACAGTTGATCTGCATATCCCACTAAACTATTCATTAAGAAAAATGTTATGAAAAAGGTTAATTTCCCCTGAGAAAATAATATCTTGCATTTAGATAGATTCTTATAGAATACGGGAACTATGAATTGACCCAGATAAACTTGGTAACGCAACCCTGTATTATAACTTATCCCAGCTAAACAAGGTAACGTAACCCTGTATTATAGCTTGACCCAGCTAAGCTTCGTAACGTAACCCTGTATTATAACTTGGCCCAGCTAGGCAAGGTAACGTAAACCTGTATTATAACTTGACCCAGCTAAGCTAGGTAACGCAACCCTGTACTAGAACTTGACCCAGCTAAACTTGGTAACGTAACCCTGTACTAGAACTTGACCCAGCTAAGCTAGGTAACGCAACCCTGTACTAGAACTTGACCCAGCTAAACTTGGTAACGTAACCCTGTACTAGAACTTGACCCAGCTAAACTAATTAACGCAACCCTGGACTAGAACTTGACCCTGGTAAGGACGATATATTTCCAACCCTCCAGTTATACAGTTCGCCTCATCATCATGGCGCTAGAAGAGGTTTATATAACCTGAACTGGAACAAATGTTGCATCACATCCTCATCAAGTGTATCACTGCCGAAGATAAACGTTAACAACAATAACAACAACACCATCAAAAAAAAAAGACAGATTTTTCTTGTTTTTGCGCATGTTCATTCACCTGGCTACTGCCACCGTGCATATAAGATGGTCACAAAAACACCAAGACTTCGTTGCAAAATCCTCCCGGATGCTGCACCCTTTTTTTTTCCTCCTTCCGTCCATCCATTCTCCCTTTAATGACGTCACTCTTAACCCTTTTCCTCCTCAACCAACCGTTTTTTATGTACACTTCCTTAGCGTACCTGCCTCGTGATGTAGACTGGAATTATACAATTATTCATTGGATGAAATGGAATAAATGTACTTAATATATATCTTTCTTACTGACCACGAGTTTGTTACTTCCAGACATCCCATATTTGTGTGTGTGTGTGTGTGTGTGTGTGTGTGTGTGTGTGTGTGTGTGTCTTCCTACTGTTCTCCAGGATTATCTAATTCCTTCCCAGGATGCGTTCCCTCCTTCCCTCCTACAGGACAACCATCCTTAGCTATTAATAATAGACTCCTCCCTGCGTAAAGGACTTCCTCCCTGATACGCCTGTTTCGCGTACCTGTTCTATTGTTTGGCGTCGAATCAGGTCCCCCCCCCCCCTCCAAGAAAAAAAAAAAAAATAAAAGGAGCGCCACCCTCTATCTCCATCGTCTTTACAGTCGATATTCTCGGCATGAGAAGAGTGATGGGGGACCTTAAAGGAAGGGAGTTATGTATTGTATTGTCTCGCCTCCCCGGAAGTATCTCGGATCTCGGAAGGAGAGGTGGTGTGTGTGTGTGTGTGTGTGTGTGTGTTGTGTGTGTGTGTGTGTGTGTGTGTGTGTTGTGTGTGTGTGTGTGTGTGGAGGAGGGAGTGCAAGTGTGCAAGAATGAAGCTCAACATGATATTACAAACACACAGTACATCACGAATTCTTATATAAGAAATAGTAACAAAGTCACCCTCATATGAGGCCATTTATGAGATAGCGATTGCCGTTAATCACTTCATTATCATATGACTGTGTAATTAGATCATTAACCACTTGAGCACAGCGGGACGACCCTTTGACCTGGGGGGTTACGACAACCCTTGGGCACTATGGTGCATGACCATTCATTTCACCATTAAGGCTTGGCCATGGAACTGTTCGCGTTCAAGGGTCGTACTGTCCTGCTCAAAGGTCGTTCTGTCGTGACCAAATGGTTAAAGCCATGGAAGGTATTCACTTTATCTTAAAAGTTCTTTCTCTACATCTTTAATCGGTCGAGGAAATCCTTTTCTATATCTTTTACGAGTTCTGTACATCCATGTCGAGCCAGAGCGGTGTACCGGAACATACGAAGCAGTGTCGAAGCCTCGTGAACTGTTTCGTTTTATTACCCTCCAAATAAACGGGAGCGGGTGAGTTATCCGAGCGGCGTCTGTTAACGGGAATCGTTTAGACCATTTAATTACTGTGAGAACGGGTTTATGGTTGAGTCTGGCTGTATTACTGCCGATATAATGTGTATTGATCTACCCAATAATGGTAGAGTTGGCAAATTACAGGAGATAATGGATTGTTGGTTGTAATTACCAGCCCCAGCTACGAATAAAGTAGAAAATAATGTTTGCTCAATAACTATTAATTGAAATGCAAAGCTCTTTTTATGGCCACATTAAAATAAATAGTGATTATTATTTTTAGGGGGTAGATTATTGTTTGGGAAATACGGGAGGGTATTTAGTTATCAAGTTTATATATAGCGTGTGCAACAACACACGCCCCACACACACACACACACACACACACACACACACACACACACACTTTCTGTTGTCACTTTTAGACCAAACACTAGTGGATCAGTTATCATATTCACTCTAGTATTGTATAATCTCTGGTATTGTATCATCGAATATATATATATATATATATATATATATATATATATATATATATATATATATATATATATATATATATTCTCTCATACTATTCGCCATTTCCCGCGTTAGCGAGGTAGCGTCAAGAACAGAGGACTGGATCTTTAAGGGAATATCTTCACCTGGCCCCTTCTCTGTTCCTTCTTTTGAAAAAAAAAAAAAAAAAAAGAGGGGAGGATTTCCAGCCCCCCGCTCCCTTCCCTTTTAGTCGCCTTCTACGACACACAGGGAATACATGGGAAGTATTCTTTCTCCCCTATCCCCAGGGATAATATATATATATATATATATATATATATATATATATATATATATATATATATATATATATATATATATATATATATAAAGTGGAAATAGGATCCTTACAGCTGCATAAACAAAGGAAAATTATAAACAAATTCAGAAAATCCATGAAGAGAAACACGTAGTTTATGAGGAGAGCACAATGTACTGAAACCTGTGAAACCCTCTCTTGATTCTCTCAAATTACTATGATTCCCCCCTCGGGGGGTGTCGAACCCGTGTTAAACAAAGGAAGATTCTCCTTACTGTCATAAATATGCACCAATTGTAATTTATTTTTTCTTCTATATTGAATGTTTTCCAAAACCTGTTTGTTTGGTCCCCACCCCCCAGACAACGCTTGTTACAACACTTGTAGCGAACTTGATCTATTACACCTTTGGTGATAAGCATGTTCGAGGAGTCATATATATATATATATATATATATATATATATATATATATATATATATATATATATATATATATATATATATATATATTCTTATGAGTCCACGGGGAAAATGAAACACGATAAGTTCCCAAGTGCCATTTCATGTAATAATCACATCATCAGGGGAGACACAAGAGAGAAATATAAGTCAGTTGATATACATCGAAGCTAGGCGTCCTAGCTTCGTCTCTTCGATGTATATCAACTGACTTATATTTCTCTTTTGTGTCTCCCCTGATGATGTGATTATTACACGAAAGTGCACTTGGGAACTTATCGTGTTTCATTTTTCCCGTGGACTCATAGGAATATCTTGATCACGCGCAAAATTGTGCTCCTTTCCACTATATATATATATATATATATATATATATATATATATATATATATATATATATATATATATATATGCGAAGAAGCGTCAGGAACAGGTGGTTGAGCCATAAAGGAAAGACTCCTTGTGTGGCTCCTTCCTCTGTTCCTTCTCTTGGAAAGTTAGACAAGATGGGAGAACTTACGGTCTCCGCTACGGTCCCTCTTTGCGCGTAGTAACACCGCCTTACGTTAAGGGATCTATATATATATATATATATATATATATATATATATATATATATATATATATATATATATATATATATATTCCATGTTCGAGTAAAACAGAAAGAAATACTGGTTTTGTCGTATTTTATTTTCCTCGTGTGTTATATCTGCCTCCACTCCCCGTGGCGTTATCTGCTGATGCAGGGAGATAAGGCGCCTCATTAGCATTCAGTTCAGCTGTTGATGTTTGTCAAGTGGAGCCCCGACGATGGATCCGGCCACACCTGCCAAATCTGACTCGATAACTCGATGGATGAGGGGAAAAAAGTGACTAATTATCGAGAGAAAAAAAAAGAAGATTCTGTTTGATGTATGAATTTTAGAGAAAGACGGTGAGAGAGAGAGAGAGAGAGAGAGAGAGAGAGAGAGAGAGAGAGAGAGAGAGAGAGAGAGAGAGAGAGAGAGACGACGATCCCCCAGCCGAATTTAGTCTTTCTCGAACATGTGTTCTTCACTGACCGTCTCAGACTACAGCATCGCCTCCCGTCATCTGTCGCTAGTCACAAGGGTGGAGGTCGTGGGTCTACAAGCCATGCCACCTACAACACCTCCTATAAGAAGAGAGGACCATCTACAACCTCTTCTGTGTCCGTCAGGCTATGAGAGAGGGAGGTAGATAGGAAAAGCCAGACCGGGATGAGCACTCCCCTCCCGTCCTCCTGCGACGGAGCCAAAGACACTGTGACTTACTCAATCCTCCAGCCCTCCGTCAGGTCTTCTGCAGGAGGGTACTGGAGCGTCATGAGGCCACAAGGGATATTGACAGAGGTCTGCGGGTTCATTTGTAACGTTTCTACCCAGAGGAACGCTTAAATCTTACTCCATTCTAAGCTGAGCTTCAAATGATCTATGGACCCGAGGTCGACATCTTAACTACGCCATCATCTTCACTATTTCTCTCGATTACCTCGCTAACGGTAAAGGTGGGCTCGAACCACCACAGCGCCATCCGTGGCCAGCAGTAGTACTAACCACCGAAAAAAGAAAACGTCGGTGGGAAGCCTCACTTAACCGAAGGGTGTTTACATCTGAAGTTGCCTCTACTGTTGATGATTGGATGAACTTCTGGAAGGATTGGGTTATTATGTGGGGACGTCTTGAGAAGGAGGCTTGAATATCTCGTGACAAAGTGATGAGAACTGTATGTTTAGCTAACTTGTACAGTCGCAAGAACAGTATCTGCCTGCTGTATGAAGGACTACTGTATAATCATTATAGAAACTGATAGATATATCAATAGAGAGAGAGAGAGAGAGAGAGAGAGAGAGAGAGAGAGAGAGAGAGAGAGAGAGAGAGAGAGAGTGCAGTTTGCACAGTAATGACCTGGACGTTTGTTATCGGCCGGTAATGATGCTACCGATACCCGTGGTAATAAAGAAGGACAGGGAGAGATCGGCCGATAAGTCTCAGCCGATAACAGCCGGGCGGAAGAGGGGTTTGGGGGCGAAGGGAGGGAATCCAAAACCTGTTGTGCTGATCGGAAGATGTTGAGAAACTGGAATCGTATGATCAACCGATATATCCGATTGTCAGAGAAGGGGAAGGGATCGGTGATCGGGAGTCGAATCCCCGGATAGATAGACGAGAAGAGTTATATCGATACGAGTTCAAAGTTATATCGGTACGAGTTAGACGTTATATCGGTACGAGTTAGAAGCGACGGGCCTACCCTGAGATCCAGATCATTTGAGCCTTATATCCTTCTTACCCCAATATTCATTTACAGCATTTACACCTATTTACAACCACCATTTACATCTATCTACAACCACCATCATTTACAACCACCGTCAAACGGATTTCCTTCTTATTCCACGAGAGTCAGGCACTGTAGGGAGGTCGGGGAGCCATCACGCTATATACAAACAGGATGTTGAAGTTCACTGATCATTTCCCCACATCGCGAGGTCAGCTGTCACCTCCCTCTGACTCTACTGACGTCCGGGGATGTGCTGACAGTTGCTGACATCTCCAGCTGTCTGACAGGGAGGAGAATGGGGGACGTAGACTCCTCTCTCTCTCTCTCTCTCTCTCTCTCTCTCTCTCTCTCTCTCTCTCTCTCTCTCTCTCTCTCTCTCTCTCTCTCTCTCTCTCGTTTATTCTCAGCTGCCTCTCCTTGTCCTCTTCACCCCTTAGCCAGCCCCCTTCCCATTCTGTTTACCCCTTGAGTCCTCCCTTTGCACTAACCCCTTGACCATCCTCCCCTTCCCCACCTCACCATCGCTATACCCCCTTCCCCCGTGGTAGCTATGATAGTAAACACGCCTCAGTAGATATCATACTGTGTCTCTGTCTTCAATAGACAGCATACTATGTCTTCGTCACCTATATGTAACTCGACCCGCTAGATTGTGTATTGATATAGAGGCAATGAACTCAATCACCATGTGAGACCAGGACTTATGTATGTATGTAAATGAGTATGACAAGTGAGATGTACAAGGGACAGAATGTGTGTGTGTGTGTGTGTGTGTGTGTGTGTGTGTGTGTGTGTGTGTGTGTTTACCTATAACTATAGCACAGGAAGGGAGTTCTACACTCTGTAGAACCCCATACCTTAAAGATATCCTTCTCATGGATCCTGTTTAAATAGTTTTCACACACACACACACACACACACACACACACACACACACACACACACACACACACACACACCTCGGTCGCTCCTGGACACATTTCCAGCAGTTTATCCCAACATATCCTGGAGGTCTACTTCCGGTTGGCCCACCTTTCCGGTGAGCTTCCAGTATAATGACTGGAGGGTCTGGAAAAAAACTCCCCATCCCCCTCCATACCCCTACCTCTGCTTCTCCCCCAGTCTACCTACAGTTCTACCCAGGGGTCTACCTACATATCTACCTGTTGCTCTCCCTACTGTAATGGCTGCTCTCAACTACAACTCCATCAAACAAACTGTAGTTAACAAGATTCATGTCATTCTAACCATAGTTACCTGCTATAATTGCACCTTACCCACACGTTTAGTCATTCTTACCCCATACATGCTATGACCTTACCCATAGCTTCATTACCCATTGACCTGAGGCGTGGGTAGCCACCTATACGAACTCCTTGACAACCAGTTAAGCCACAACCTCCGTGCTAACAACATCCCAGACTTCCACCCTTACCCAGAAATCATTTACCTTCGCCACACACCCACACACATCCCCCATATATCCACATCATCCTACCCTTACCTACAACCACTCACTTTACCTACAGCTACAACCCTTACCCATAAACACTTCCTTCTCATACAGCCTACAAACACACCGTTCCCAAAAAGGCCAAAAAAAACATTTTCATTCACACATCGGTTGAAAATGATATCTCATACACTCTTAAGATCACCATATACGCGGGTTTCACTATAGCTGGAGACCAGAGTGGACCTCTTACACAGACGACGCTCTGTAGGACCACACAGACGCATACGCTGTTAACGATATACGAATGACGTCACTCAGGACTCGAACACTCGACACCCCCCCTAAAAAAAAAAAAATATATCAAACACAACGCAATTGATGGCTTCAACTTGGCTTCCCTCAGTTACTTACATCATTACACAGGTGTTAATGTAACTGTATGACGTAATGGATACGCCAACGCCTTTATACGCACACACACACACACACACACACTCAATAATTTCCAAACGATCACTAAAATGATAATGTATATTTAGAAGACATATACATCTATCTTCTAATCCCACAGCATATATATATATATATATATATATATATATATATATATATATATATATATATATATATATATATATATATATATTGAATTCAGACATTTTTATATATTTGTCTCGTCCAGGGAGATGGCTGAAATATAGCCACAGATGAGAAATATTGGACCCTCTTTAAGAATTATCATCTGTAATAACACGTTGTTTTGGTAAAATAATTGTATGATGCAAACAAAGAAAAAAGTCGTTGTTATAGTACCACATAGCGAAGCAAACACGGTCTTGTTTGTTGTTTGTTTGAGGTCGATAATAGGATATTGTTTGGTCTGTTGAACCGAGAGTTGATGTAGACAATCAATGACCAATGTACTGCAAACTGGTTATTTATGCATTGTTTACTTCACTGGCTTAGCTGTTTGCCAAGCCATGTGGGAGGTGTAGATATTCTCAGGGGAGGGGGGGAGGGGAGGGGGGGTCGTCCCTGTGGTCGTTCTTAAAGCTTCTTGGGTCGTCGACGACCGACCCCTCCACCCCACCTGTGGGACGTGCCCACAGGAGGTCAGGTCAGGTCATCATACAGGGGCAGCTATAACTCTCGCCCCACCCCGATGTTTCCCAGTCAGTCATCACGTATAATGACACGTGACATAATGACCGTAATTTGTCCTATAATGGTGCTTATAGGATGTGTATATGTGTACTAGAATATATATATATATATATATATATATATATATATATATATATATATATATATATATATATATATATATATATACATATATATATATATATATATGATTATTTGCCTTCTCACTCACAGTAAGATATTACGGTACGAACAATCAATGTATTTAATTATGGTTATTAAGAATTATCATAAATATAATGCCTCTCTAAACCTCTGTGATTACAGACGACAATAAGTAATTACCAGGGATAACTACACACTCATGACCCTGACATGACCACAAAACACGAGAAAGGTCAAGTCATGACCTGATACAGAATCACTCCAGTAAAATAAGGACTTCCCCTCAAAACCCAGTATGACCCAACGAAAGGAAGTAATGTGACCTTGACCCAGTATGACCTAAGGCAAGGGAGTAATGTGACCTTGACCCGGTATGACCTAAGGCAAGGGAGTAATGTGACCTCGACCCGGTATGACCTAAGGCAAGGGAGTAATGTGACCTTGACCCGGTATGACCTAATCTGTGTCATTCCTGCTCCATTCCCAGGTCTTCCTTGTACTGAAGGTCGGGCTGAGGCCTGATAGATAGATTGATAGATAGATAGATTTTTATCGGATGGGTGCTCTCTTACAGGCGTTTGATTTCAATGTTGGTGATCGGCAAAATATCACGCTACCAGCGTGCTATCGGCACCCGATTCTATACCAGGTCCAAAGCTAACATCAGCCTCCGATATAATATGATTGTGTGCTTTTATGCTGACATTCGATTTGATATCGGCAACCACTGGGATGTCGTTTTGGCACGTGATGTCGACACCGAAACTGAAATCGGCCTAGATCTTTATATCGGCACGTATCTAGACACAGGCAATCCAAGTGTGATCGGTACCTGACATTATATTGAGAGCTTTGATAACAGTGGAACTCGTCCCGATATTGATATCGGCATTTTATTTCAACCTCCGTAGATGTTCGCCATTTCCTGTAATAGCAAGGTAGCGCCAGGGACAGACGAAGAAATGGACTCATTCTTCCACCTCCACTATCTCTGGACCTTCCGTGGTGTAGTGGTCAGCGTTCTTTACCGTGACGCATTTACGGGCCGCCCGGTGTCCAGACAGCATAGGTTCGAATCCTAGTCGCGGTAGCTGGTCTACAGTCAACCCAGCTGTTCATCTCTCTCTCTAGACTCGATCACAGCTGTTACCCGTCACATAAACAGAGACACGTGACGAAGACAAAACTCAGCTTATCTTAGCAAGTCTCTAAGCTTACACTCTAAATCTTAGCGTTAGATCCAGCTAAGCTGTAGGGCTACAATCTTCAATGTGGCTGAAGGTATTCCCAGTTTTCTGCACTTGGCAAGACGCTGAGTTACATCGTGAAACAGTTTCGTGGATCACACATCGAGGAACGTAAACACGTTAGGACATTAAGAAGCTGTTTATTAAGATATCGTTACGGATGTAACGTCAGTGAGCGTTACGGTGACGGATGTTACGTCTGTGAGCGTTACGATTCGTTGAAGTAACAACATCTTTTAAAAAGTTTCCTTTTCGTCGTGAGCCTCAATGTTCGTAAAAGAGAGTATTTTAATTAGTTCATTATACATGGAAATTAGTTATCTAAATTGCCAGTTACATCGTTATCACTATCACCATCATCTCTCACGTGTGTACACTATCATCATAAAACAACAACAACAACAACAACAAATTTTGAAAAATGCAAGTTTCATGTGATGTGTGGTGTGGTGTGGTGTGGTGTGGTGTGGTGTGGACAGGATGTGAAGACCTAATTGTATACAGAGGGGTCCTCTGGCGCGCAGAGTGTGTGTGTGTGTGTGTGTGTGGAGAGAGAGAGAGAGAGAGAGAGAGAGAGAGAGAGAGAGAGAGAGAGAGAGAGAGAGAGAGAGAGAGAATGTGATGAAACGAGAGCGGATACACCCACATACCCAAGACCTCGACAATAACACAGTTATGGGACACACGTGGGTACACCCCCACCCCAAAAACCTCAAAAGTCCTTGTGAGGTACCCCTGTCGTCCATCAGGATACAAGATATACAACTCACAGTATACCTTATGAGTATCACACACACACACACACACACACACACACACACACACACACACACACACTTAGTATGACGGAATATACAAATAAAACACTAAGACTGCATATTCAAAAACCACTCACACTTATGTGTAAACCTACATGACACATCTGTATGCTGTCTTGTGTAAACGTAGACCACACACCTGTATACTGTCTCATGTAAACCTACACCACACACCTGTATACCGTCTCGTGTAAACCTACACCACACACCTGTGTACTCTACAGACGTTATCTGTTTATTGTACCTCCCTTGCCTGACTCTTCCTCTCCTTCCTTCTTACCACGTAATAAGAATAAATGATATAAAGAGACAGAGACAGACTTCCATCTTAAGATAACAACGCCTCTGAGACCTGACGATGGTGCCACTGGTGAGGGCCCTGATTGGCTCTCCCTGGCACCTCCAGCCACTGGTGAGGGCCATGATTGGCCCTCCCTGGCACCTCCAGCCACTGGTGAGGGCACTGGTGAGGGCCCTCCCTGGCACCTCCAGCCACTGGTGAGGGCCATGATTGGCCCTCCCTGGCACCTCCAGCCACTGGTGAGGGCCCTGGTTGGCCCTCCCTGGCACCTCCAGCCACTGGTGAGGGCCCTGATTGGCCCTCCCTGGCACCTCCAGCCACTGGTGAGGCCGGGCCGCCCAGCATCGAGTCAAACGTCAACTTCAATAGCCACTAAAAATTCATGTGTCCGGAAGACCATAGTAGAAACATATGGCGATCATCAGGAGACGACCAGCCCCCTCCCTGGGTTATGTGGTAGTGATTGTGGTAGTTGTGGGTGGTGGTGGCGGTGGTGGTGGTGGTGTGAGATATCATAGCGACGGCGTTGATTGCACCACGATAACATCTTTGATAACATAGATATGCACTAGGACTCTCGTTTGATAACGAGAAACCCCAGCCAGCCAATCAGCTGCTACGGACACTGACAACAGTTCTCTCTGCCAATCACTGTCTTGGATAATGTCAAGTTTTCCTCTCCCATTCACAGACTCGAAAGATGTCAACAAACCCTCAGCCAGCCAGTCATAGCCACGGAAAAACAAACATTTCCCCAACCACTCACAGCCGCCCGCAGGCTGTGTCAACATTCCTTCAGCCAATGGGAAGGCCTCATGATCCTCTGTCAACATTCTAATGGCCAATCAGAAGCTAACAGACGCATCGACACTCAAGTTTTATATCCTTAGTTCACATTCCGTTACAAAGGAGTAACAACCAACAGAGCTGTTACACTTTTACGATTCTTTTCGTTACGCTTGCATGATCAATTCATTGATAACGTATTTGATTCACTATTTACAAAGGAGGTTTAATAAGGGTTTATATATGGCGTCAGAATAACGCATGAAAAAAAATGTTTAGCAATGGAAACAAGTTTACAATACGTGTGGTTGTCACTGGAATGTACAATGTGCTGAATAATGTTACAAAGGAATGTAAGGCGTGTACAGGAAGCGAAGATCCTCGTGCGGTGTGGTGTGGTGTGGTGGTGGGGAGGGTTGGATTGATGTGCGGTGTGGAGTGGTGGGGTAGGATGGGTGATGGTTTGGTGTGGTGTGGTGTGGTGGTGGTGTGGTGGGGTGGGATGATGTGCGGTGTGGTGAGGTGCGGTGTAGTGTGGTGTGGTGGGGTGATGTGCAGTGTGGTGTGATGTGTTCGTATGATATTGGGGATTAATGTGTTCGTATGGTGTGTGGTGTGCTGGAATAGTGCAGTATACCGGGGTTTAAACTAGCTTCCCGGCCTGGTATTCGAACACTGGCCTGTTCGATTCAGAACTAGTGGTGGTGACCACTCCACCACGGAGGCAATGTGTAAGGTAGATTCCATCACCAGAGCTTCCTAAACTTGCTTCAGATTCATCATGAAAGTTAGATTCTAGACAACTAACCAATACACCATCGAGGTGGAAGAAACGTCATTTCCTCGTAGCATTTTGAACAAGCCATAGTTTCGACTGTGCCATGTAGCTAGAGCAGTATACTAGACCCCTCACTAGTATGGATCTAACTGGCTCTGCAGCGGGGCGCTCTGGACCACAGATCAGATCTTAAAGGAAGGTTGACCGTACGTTTTGGGGGAAAGAAAACCGATAAGATAACAGGATTCTTACATAAGGAAGTCGGTTCGAACCCTAAACAGAAACTCAATGAATAAACGAGTTAACATAATAGAGATAAACAAGCTTGGAAGGCAAACTATCGTCTCCCTCATCACTTATGATCCATACCACAATGTCTTCCCTCCTTCTGCTCCTGTTCACCACGTCGAAGGTAACTTGTAAAAGCTACCCATGGTAACATGCAGGGCCTAAACTACCTCATACACATCGCCAGCATCCGCCAAGTTATCGACTGGTACGTAGACACGGGCTGGACCAAGCAAGGACTACAACATGATGGTTAAGGGTTCGAATCCCGTTCATGATGACATGGTGGGACGCGTGACACTTTCATCATGCGCCCACACGATCGGCTTCCTGCTGTGTGTGTGTGTGTCAGCTCACGTGAGGTGACTGGGAGCCTATTCACACGGCACACAGGGAGGCCAGGTGTTTGGTAGCCTGTTCACGTGTCACACAGGTAACTGATCACCACGAACAGGTGTCACTAGGTAACTAGGGAGAACCTCCAGGTGTCGCTAGGTAACTAGGGAGAACCTCTAGGTATACATAGAGACACAGCCAGGTGTATATTCATGAATACAAGGGTTATAAGGACGGGTGTAAGCGGCGGCCACAACCCTGCGTGATCTCTATGTATTTTGTTCATGCGTATATCGTAATGGCCACTATAGGTAATGGCGCCTAAACTGTTCGATACGTGTTTGTGGTGACAAGGGTCAAGGTGCACGTGGCTCTCCTCTATGTGTTAAATATAAAGTTAAATCATATGTGGAGGAGAGAGAGAGAGAGAGAGAGAGAGAGAGAGAGAGAGAGAGAGAGAGAGAGAGAGAGAGAGAGAGAGAAGGGGAAAGTCAGGTATAATCAAACATTTTCTCACACTGTTCACTATACTGGCAACCAGTATGCTATAAACATGTAATTCCTATTTCATCCATACGTGGAAACGACCGTAAACACTCTACTGATAGATGACATCAAGGTGAGCACGGCGGTACGACCCGTGAACACGACGTACTACGCTTGAGCACGACGTACGACCCATGAGCACGACGGTACGACTCTTGAGCATAGTGGCTCAGTCGTCTAACCTGGTCCTTATGGGTTACGTCATAGAGCGGGCCGCTGTACGTCCTGGGGTCGTACCGTCGTGCTCAAATGCAAAAGCGAAACATTTGAAGCCATACCTTATGAACTCTCCAATGTTATTGTTTTTGTTCTGCACAATAACACGTGTTCAACTTGAATCCTTTAGTTCTAGATTAGTGGTTCCTAGCCTGTGGTACACGTACCATTTATAATGGTACGTGAAAGCCGTCCGGACGGTACACTGTGTTAACCTCACATGGTCTAGGATATGAATTATCCTCTTACGAAAAAAAAGTTCGACACTTTGTTAAATCTTACTGTACTTAAACACACATTTCTCTACGTTAAATAGTTATAAAAATGGTTTATTACCATTTAAAGTATCTTACAATATTGGACTTGAAATGTGAAGGAGGATGGTTCAGTCATGCACGAGCCACTTGAGCACGTTTCGAACCACTGCTTCGAAGCACAAACTAATGTTTCCGGAGGCAAAATTCCCACCGTACGAGACGCCGCTGATCAACCGCCACTTACAACACACAAGGACAGTCTGATCACGTCCGCGAGGGAAGGTAGGCGTGTTCTGTGGCTCCCTACCCCCTCCTGCACACACACACACACACACACACACTGGGGTCACCACTGGTGTACAATCCTGCCATCTACCGAGTTTTAAGGTTCATTAAGATTGGCTATCAGTGTTAGGCAAAGGTAAAACAAAGTAATTGATAGATTTATAGAAACTTTCACAAAGAAAAAGGATACACTGTTTCTATAGCTATACGTATGAGGAAGGCATATATAGAAATGACGACTTCAGACACATTGTATGAAAACACGTAAAGAAATCATTTCTTTTTGCATTCTAAATGAATTCTACTACGTCTAGTTAAGGAAACTTGGGAATAAAGAGATCGAATACGATCGAACAGAAATACAGGAACAAAGACTATGATAATGATAAATGATGAACATAGGAAGTACAACACAAAAGTAATTATTGATATGAATCATGTAATCATCTTAATCAAATATTTAGAAAACACAAGTAAAGGCTTTAATTACGACTAATTTGAAGCTAGGTAAATACAGAGTTTACCAGAAAAGATAAAGAAAGCAGATATTATCAAAAGAAAGCGTTATAATTATTATCATTGTTAGATTGATGAGAACTTTAACTTGGAAATTCCTTCGTTTGGAAGTAAAATCAAATATTCTAATGAACAGCAATTAACTCCCCAGGTCACCTGCAAATATACAGCATGTATCAACAGCTTGTGTATAGAATCATACATATAGTGTATGGCTACATCGCCTCGTTGGTAAGATACATTTCAGACTTGAAGATGTACGTATCTGGGAAAATCTGTCAACACAGCAGAACTAGACATAACAAACACCTCATCTTGACGTGCTGAAGAGCGGATGAGGGTAGCCCACAGCAGGCACGGTGTGTGAAGTTAAAGATACGTGTGATGGAGGCGATCCAAGCGCCATGCGTCGTAATACATAGGGCCTATATATATATATATATATATATATATATATATATATATATATATATATATATATATATATATATATATGAACCAAGAATAGGCAGTTATGTAAGGCGATGTCAGCGGAGAGGAATAGTCCCTTTTGATCGCATTACGTGAACATACTTTAATACTAAGTGCTTACCCAAGTATTATGGCTCTCTCTCTCTCTCTCTCTCTCTCTCTCTCTCTCTCTCTCTCTCTCTCTCTCTCTCTCTCTCTCTCTCCGCGTCTCGTTAAATGCCTGGTTATGTGTCCCCACTGGACGCCTGCCCCTTACTACACAATGTGTCATGTTTGTTCGCTTTCGTTCATCAGTTGTGTGGCGAGTATTGATGTTGATCCAACCAGAAATACAAGGGTTCGATTCCCCGTGACAGGCGCTGTATCTCTTACGATGTGGTCAGTTTTTGGTCACTCACACACACGTGTGTACTGCATATACATTAATGTGTCATGAACACACATGCTTTCAGTGAGTCATGAACACACTTTCAGTGAGTCATGAACACACTTTCAAGCGAGAAAGTGACTCATGTTCACGTCCGCCACGACATCTTCCTTCATATTTCCCTGACCATGTTTTTCGAGTATATAATTTTCGTGTTTGATGATACTTAATTATACGTTATCTTTAATGGGTCAAGTGTGTATGTGTCTCTGTGTCTGTGTGTGTGTGTGTGTGTGTGTGTGTGTGTGTGTGTGTGTGTGTGTGGAGCCTTTGTGTAGCCATATTACACAAATATGTTCTTGATACACAAGAAAACAAACAGCCCAGGATAGAAAACAGGAGGATTTTTCTTGTGCAATAAACAAACATTTTTTTCATCACCAAAATGTAAAACACAGAGAGAGAGAGAGAGAGAGAGAGAGAGAGAGAGAGAGAGAGAGAGAGAGAGAGAGAGTGTTTGTGGAGTCCTGTTGGACCAACTGTTTGCCCTCATGCTTTACTGTCATTCTCTGTTGACCTCGTCCACTGGTTGTGTTTGACCGTTTTAACAGGTAACCACCAGAAAATTGCCAGCCTTTTAAAGTGTCATTTAGCCTCCGTTAACAGCTTGTTGGGCCGGTGGGGGGGGGGGGGGGGGAGCGGCATGTAGACACCGTCCTTTCTCTGTTTACATCCGGCTTGGCTCCTGTCAATACACACGTCATCACTCACGTCATCATTAGCCGTGACGTCAGTCTGTACGTCATAATTAACATCGGACGACTCCCCTCTCTGTTCCCTTCCTCTCTCTCTCTCTCTCTCTCTCTCTCTCTCTCTCTCTCTGTCCACTAGGTCCATCTCCGACTGGAGCAACATGACCAGTTCTTCCTTAGCTTCACTTTCGCTGTAAGTTAAGCACTGTAATGCCCCAAGTGTCCTGACACTTGGCAATTTACCTTAATGGTCGAAGACCAATATAAATGATCGAGGAATAGTTTGCTTACATCACAGGGTAATGAATTACAGTCAGCTGTGTTTGTTTGCTTGTGGACACAACCAGACACACACACACACACACACACACACACACACACACACACACACACACACACACACACACACACAGAGGTGTATGTGTGTCGTTATATATATATATATATATATATATATATATATATATATATATATATATATATATATATATATATATATATATATATATACATATATATATATATATATACACACACACACACACACGAGCATATTCTCTACTTTTCATCATCCATTTCTAGTGTTCTCTTGTCTTTGTATCGTTGCTGCCGTCCGTCACACGACGTACACATCCCTCCCACTTTACCTTCCCACCCTGAGCGTCCAGCACCCCCACCTCGGCCATCTGTTCCAGGTTTCCCTCTCGCCTCTCCGTCCCACAGTCGTCGGGCCACCGAGGGCTGGAGTACCCCACCCCTCCCATCTGGACACTTCCATCCTACCTGGACACGCCCCTCCCACCTAGACACGCCCCTCCCACTTGGACACGCCCCTTCCATCTGTGTCTGGATCACCCCTCCCCCTTCAGCGTACAGATCCTCCAGTATGTCACAAAAGTAAAGCTATTCCTTCCACTCTTCCTTCTACTGTTCCATATTTCCTGCTCAATCAATATTCTTATTCTATCATCACTCTTTATCACTGTCCTTATATCCCAGTCTGGTCTTATCTTTCCCTTTCCAAGGGACGTTTCTCTCTCCCCAGATTCTTATCTCTGTCCCACTCCCACCAACACCTTCTATCTTCCCATGACTGTCATTAACCTGTCACAAGGGCGTCTCCTGTCCCGTCACATTCTGTCATTTGGTAACCACAACATGGGACTTGCCAGGATGCGTGACACATGTGGTTCGAAACCAAGAGTTCGACGCCTGGGGTTCAACATCTGAAGGTTCAACACCTGGGGTTCGACACTTGCAGTTCGTCACCTGGGATTACAATCTGGGGTTCGAAACCTTGAGGTTTGACACCCTGGGTTCTACACCTGGAACCTGACGATCTTAGGTGGATACTAATCTCTCTCTCTCTCTCTCTCTCTCTCTCTCTCTCTCTCTCTCTCTCTCTCTCTCTCTCTCTCTCTCTCTCTCTCTCTCTCGTCCATTTACTCCCCACACCCCCCCCTACCTTCTCCATCACCATCATCCGCCACATCTCCCCCATTCACCTTTCGTGCACCCCTCTCTCTCACGTCTCCCCTATTCCCTCTCTCCTCCCCGTCAGCCCCTCTCCCCCTGCACCACGTGTCCACCATAAGCCAGGTAATCACCGGGTGAGGCGCCAATTACCCCTGCCAACTGTTAAAGACGGGGAACAATGGGACGGCTTGCCTGGCGGGCCTCCGGCAGCCCACCGTCTGCCTCCAGCGATCTTGCACCGAGACTGAAGGACGTTCCAGGCTTCCTCCAAGGGTTCTCATTGCTTCCAGCAGGTGCCTGGCCAACTCCAGCAACCCCCACCAACCTTTTAGCATCCACCTTAGCTTCTCCTCTAAAACCCCAGCGGCAAAGGTCAACCTCCGGCAGCCTTCAATACCACCTCCAGCACCTACCATCCACTCTCCCAACCCCACCAGTAGCCAAGGTCAACCCACCTCCAGCATGTTTCCAGCCTCGTCCAGGCAAGACTGTTAGCCACCTCTGCCACTGCCTCTTTTTCCAGAGGGCCGCTGGGAACAACCGTCAGACTGGAACTGTTGCCGACAAGCTCTTAGGCTGGAAGTGACAGGGTGAAGTCAGGTTAAGTCCAGACCAGGGCAGGTGGAGTCCAGACCAGGGCAGAGGGAGTCCAGACCAGGGCAGGTGGAGTCCAGACCAGGGCAGGTGGAGTCCAGACCAGGGCAGAGGGAGTCCAGACCAGGGCATGTGGAGTCCAGACCAGGGCAGGTGGAGTCCAGACCAGGGCAGAGGGAGTCCAGACCAGGGCAGTTGGAAGCCAGACCAGGGCAGGTGGAAGCCAGACCAGGTCAGGTGGAAGCCAGAAGTGCATCCTACTAAAGCCAGCAGACATGATCTTTCCAGCAGCATCTGACAGTGTATATAATCATCCCTGTTTTTATTTCCTTGTTACAAATACAATTATTTGTCATTATAGACATCGTGGCAGTAGAATCCTCAACAACGTTCCAGGGACGATTGTGATTTATGTCTCGTTGTAGGAACAGTATGATAATTAAGGGCAGATACGCCTTACATTAGGGTAATTAGGGGAAAGTACGCCTTCACCATGTGCTTACACTTGTACAGGTAACAGCAGGGATGGATAGTTGTTCTGCCATCCTGTCTTCAATGGTAATTGGGCAGTTATGCTCCGCTAACCAGGGAACAGGTCATGGCTGAGTAGCGCCGTAACTATGGCACAAGGCCCATTACTTCCCAGTGGACATAGACCGGCGCATGAGTAGGTAAATGCCTCGTTGTGGCTCACGAAGGTGAGGCGGATCGTGATGTTAGTGAGGAGATAACGGGGCCGTAGGTTGGTTGAGTGAGGGAACTCACGCTGAAGATATTTGTGATCCGTTTCCGGGCGATGAGGTTGGAGAGGAGGTCCCCTCCTGTAGGAGGAAGACGAGGAAGAGGAGGAGGAGGAGAACATACATTCGTTTCGTGTATGAACTCGGGACTTCTAGTCATACACCTGACCTTGCCTGCAGTGACTGGTGGTCAGGATACCTCGATGACCAACGCTTGGTTCCTCCTCACAGCCAGACCTCTCGGTACGCCCTCGTGTTTGACACGAGTGACAAACATGAGAGTGGACACATACAAGACACACCCAGCTCTCTTTCACTACATCCTCACGCTAACAATGGTGATGTATGAGGAGGACACACACACACACACACACATCTGACAGTAAATACCAGATGTCAGCCGCATGATTTAAACTGACATACACCATTATATGAATGTTTCCGTATACATACAGATAACAGAAACGTAAATATCTATATGTATGATATATATATATATATATATATATATATATATATATATATATATATATATATATATATATATATATATATATATATATAAATATATATATATATATATATATATATATATATATATATATATATATATATATATATATATATATATATATATATATATATTTCTTTCGTCTGTTTCCTTGCGCTACCTCGCAAACGCGGGAGACAGCGACAAAGTATAAAAAAAAAAAAATATATATATATATATATATATATCTATATATATATACATATATATATATATGTGTGTGTGTGTGTGTGTGTGTGTGTGTGTTTACATAATCGTATTATAAAGGAAAAAACATCAAAGAAAAGACCCCCCGAGCCATGTCTCATGTGGTCAAAGACCCCCAGCTCACGCATCGCCAATGCTCTACCGAATCCTTTATGTAAGATTCAATCCTTTGTGTAAGATTCAATTAATCCAAAATAGAATCTTTCAAAATCGAGTCATTTGTGAATGGATATTTAGATTTAGTCAACTAGACCTGTGAAGACTCTTAAGTGGAGTAGTTAGTGGATGAGTTGATGTAGGAAGTCACTGGTAGATACAGGTGTTGGCTATGTTGCTGTAGGTAATGTATTCAAGTGTAGACGGAAATACAACTAATGTATACGAGGAAACTAGAAAATGAATATACATGTATACCATCAGGGTAAGGGGGCATTTGTTCCTTATTCCCCCACCCTTTAAATCAACCCATACCTCTATTTCGTCCCTTAATTACTCTTCCTCCCCCCCCATCCCTTAAATGGCCCCGTCCACCCCCTTCTCCCCTAGTAAGTGTTACCAATACAGATGGTCAAGAGAGAGATAGCATCAAGAGCACCGTATGGTCGCATACAGCACCTGGCCACACTCGCTCCTCGCCCATGTCAACCGTGAGGGTTCTGGCTACCTGAACACACTGGTCTTGTATTTAATCTATTCCTGGGAGGGTCTGTCTCCAGTCACTGTTATATTCTATTCCCCGTTGTATAATCTATTTCAGTGATCTATTTTTCAGGGATGAATTTTAATCAGGAGCCGAGAGTTGTAGTTGAAAATTGTTATTTGAATGATAAGGGCGAATTCTGACAGGCAGAGAGAGAGAGAGAGAGAGAGAGAGAGAGAGAGAGAGAGAGAGAGAGAGAGAGAGATTGAACATCTACATAATGGTGATATTCTATATATACAGATGTATATAAATATGTATATATATTTTTCCCGGACATGAAGATACTTTCGACAAGGATAAATCATTGTGAGTGGACGGAAAGGAGTATCCTACTGTCCCAAAGGAGCCCACCTTACCCTGCTCTCACATGGAGTGCAGCCTTTATATGAAGGAACCCCATGAAATGGGTCCTAGAGCTGTATGATCATTTACATATATTCTTGTTACAAATCCTACTCCGCTACACCGAATTAATTGAAATTAACAGATAAAATTAAAGTGCGTGTGTGTGTGTAACACACACACACACACACACACACACACACACACACACACACACACACAAACGTAAGCCAGGTACCCATTTATTGACCAGCTCGGAGGGGAGAATAAACACCTGGATTGGGAGTGGACCGATTGCCGCACCCAGGATTCGAACCCATGTAGACCCCGGGCCTGCATGCTGTGTGTATGTATACAGGACATATTTACTGTTATCTATTTAAAGTTATAACAACCAGTTATAACAACCAGTGTCCTCTTGTAATTCATGGTGTCGAAATTTAACTATTTGCTCTTTACGTTCATCGAAAGTCCCTTGATATTAGATATTTCACGTGAACAAATTGAATAGAATATCATAATAATGAAATTATTTGCTTTATTCATTATCAAATCAAGTACTATAATTATTATACATAAATCTTTCAACGTTAAAGAGAGTTAAATGATCGACCAAACGGACGACACATAACGCCCTCCAGAGCGATCATACGATGTAAAGTCTCGTGATCAATCATGGTTGATCAGGTGATTAATACAACGAGAGAGAGAGAGAGAGAGAGAGAGAGAGAGAGAGAGAGAGAGAGAGAGAGAGAGAGAGAGAGAGAAGGAGGAAAAATTAAGTGAAAAGAGTGAGAGCAGGAGGGAAAGAGATTAATGCCAGCTCCGCGGGGAATTTCATTAATATATTAGTACAACATCCAGGGAAAAATATTACTGGAACAATTCGGGAGGGGGTAAGGGGGGGGGGTGCTGATTAATTAGAAAAAAAAGGGAGGGATTTTATACCGGATGTGTCTGGTAGGAAGGACATGTAAAGTATAGGTTATATACGATATATGACCAGTTGTAAATATGTCCAGGAGATGTTGGTATATGTGTGTGTGTATATATGTACGTACATATGGCGAGAGGGACGGATGGAATACACGCGGCGTATATAGCCTAACTGGCAACTCAAAAGGGACGCTTACACACCCGGTTAATTAACCCATTAATCCATTTTTATGAAAGTCTTTTAATAAGACAACTTTTTTTATATAAGTTTTTGCCTGGGTTTTTAATTAGAGCTTTTTCTAATAGGTTCCTATAAAATCTTGGAGGATTCCGGCAACGGGGTTAGGTTGAGCGGTGTCTCCCTCCTTACGTACGTGGAATTTTTAATGGAAATTATGTATTGTATAGATTTTCCGTAAGGCGCAACATCTACAGGGCAGTACTGTGTTCTCTAACGTCAGTGCCTCCAGGACAGTACCCATGCTCCGCGCGGACAGTACACCAGGAGGTCAAGACGATGTATTAAGCTTTGGAAAGTGGTTAGGAAAGTGTCAGTGGTAAGTGACAGAGGAAAATACAGTTAAGTACATCCCATGGTACTTGAATAAGGACAGTACTTACAAACTTAACCCGTTGACGGTGCCGAGGTAGTACATACATGGGAAAGTTATCGAAAGGGAAAGTATTTACAGAAGACATGACAGTTATTCTGTGGTCATATAGTGGGGACAGGGCCTCGTATGTGGCAAAGGTCAATAATACCCGTAAGTACCGCCAGAGGACAGTAGTCAAGACAGCTCATCAACACAGCACAACAGGGAAGTACCTGTGTACATTACCCAAGGCCAGTGACCGATGATAATTACCAGTGACTGAGATCGATGGAAAGTACTAAGGAATAGTACCTAGGATGGTGCCTAGCGACAGGACCCGTGACCAGTAGTTAGGGACAGTACATAACGAGTCTGACCTGAGGGAAGGACTCTCTGAAAGATCATCACAAGAAACTGTTGACATCATTGAACTCTTCAGTCCTTCACAATGATCCGGGTCACCTCTGCTTCACCACAGTAGTCTGACCTCATCTACCATCCAGTTCTCTTATCTATTTTCTTCTTCCTCTGACTTCCCTCCCTCCCTTCATTCCTTCCTTCCCATGTGTCGTCTGTCATACCCTCTTCCTTCAAACACTAAACCTTTCTTTCGTTCATTTTTCCCCATGTCTTTATTGAATCTTCCCTCTTACATAGTCAAAAGATCTCTTCTTCCTCCACCCTCTTCTTCTTCTTCCTCCTCCTCCTCTTCCTTCTTGTCTCCTCCTGAATCATCTTTATCTTTCTCTCTCTCTCTCTTAACTCCGTCGTCTGTGCCTGGCCATAGCAACCTTCCTCCCCTTCCGATATCTCGCCCCTTTTAGCTCCCCTCTCCCCGCCCCTAGTGAGGCCACGCCCCCTATCACCCACATCTGACAAACTTCACATCACTCGCTACACTTAGCGGGGGAGACACGCCCCCCCACCCACCCCTCACACACGGGGGAGGGGAAGACACGCCCCCCCACCCCCCAACCCTCACACTGTTGCCAGTAGACGACGTAAGGGATGGAACCCTACATTACGACGCACTGTTGCCAGTCGGCTGACACAGGGGATGGGAACCTCGCCTTACGACACAGTGTTACCAGTAGCCTGACGCAGGAAGGAACGCCACGTTACGATCCAGTGTTGCCAGATAGCAGGGGAACTCACAGCACGACCCTGCCCAGTGAGTTACTCTAGACATTTGGATAGAGAAAGATGTAAATCATTCTTGCATAGTATCGCAAAGGTTGATGTAAAGTGAGGCAGGCGTCACATCTATGGTAACATGAACGTGACACCTACGTGACAACAACAGATACGTCACCTTCATAGTAACAACATATGCCAACGGTTGAGCCAGCGGCTTGACAGTAGTGTAGTAACAAACAACACAGGTAAACACGACACGTGATCAGAATGACAACAATGTCTATCAAGCAACAAATAGAGATTTACTTTTATCCAAAAGATAAAAAAGAAAAAGACTAAAGAGACATAAAAAAAAAGGATTATACATTGTATCTCTTTTCCCGGCCATGAACCATAGTGAAACACTGAACCATCAGACACCGAAACAGGTTTCGAACAGATGTTGCTCACTCTTATCTCCGTCCCCAACCGTTCTGTGCCAGAAAAATATATCTATATAAAAAAAACGTAAAAAAAACCCACTTAGAATTTATCATCTGCAGAAGGAAGGAATGAGAGAAACATCACCAGCAGCGTCCGGTAGAGGAAGCATCTGTCCGCGGAAACTTTGCCACCTGACGAACCGGCTTCGAAACAGCTGAAGCAGAGTTCCGCACTGGTTTGAACCCCGCCCGGCGCCCGACGCCCACACCCCCCTACTACCCTAGCGAGCCTAACACCACTCGTTATCACAGCTACGCATGCATATAGAATTGCTACATAAATTTATATACTAATGAACGCCCTCTCTGGCCATCTGTCACATTGCAGGGGGATGGGGGGAAGGGGGGGGTGGGGGGAATATTGAGGCTTTTTCATTTTAATGTATCACAGAACCGGCTATTACCGGGTTCGACCCTGCTCGTTAGCGCCGGCTAGCGGTGCCACAGATCGATCCACATTGGCGCGACTTTTAGAGAGACTTCCGTTATAGGGAAGTACGACTCCCTGTGTACACTGTTGCCCAACTCCATAACTTCAACGACAACTCAGACTGTTGGTAACAGTAGATGTATGTAGTCTTGGGTTTTTTTTTTTTTTTTCTCCGTCAACAGAATTATCTACGCGTTCATCAATATGCTTTCTTTTCCCCTGTCAGTAAGCTGTTGGTTGGATATGGTGGGTTTTACATGGAAAGTTTGTAGGGATACAAGTGTATAGTGTACCCTGGTGTGGCTTGTAGAACCACTGTGTAGCGTGGATATATAGTGGTGGATACGCAGTGGTTTTCGGTATGGGTTGTCTATACTGGTGTGGGCGGTGCTCTTGGTGATAATGTAATGGTTGGGGGTCTGGCGTCAGTTGGCGTGGGTGGTGTGTGGGTTCTGTGTGGGTGGTGTAAAGGGGTACAGGGGTGTTGCTGTGTGTCCTGGTGTTGTCGTGTTTGCTGGTGAGGATCTACGCATCCTGATGTTAGTTGGTAAGTGTGGTTCTACCTGGTGTTGTGGTTGGTGTGGTGTGTGTGTGTGTGTGTCTGTGTGTGTGTGTGTGTGTGTGGTATTGGACGGGTGAGGTGGATGATGGAAGTCTTGTTGACGAGATCTGTAAGGGTGTAGGATGCGTCGTCTCTGTCTGGGTTTTATGTTATGGTATAGATGACGTGAGGATGATTGTGAGCAAGTGGAGGTTGGTTAAGGCTGGCGTGGGTGTTGTAAGGATATACCAACTTGTGGTGTTGTGGTGGCGACGAAGTGTGGTGTGATGCAGAATGGTGTGGTGTGGTGCGGTGTGATGTGGTGTGGAGTGGTGTGGTGTGGTGTGGTGTGGTGTAGATATTATCGGTAGTGTGAGGGGTAGATAAGGCGTGGATCATGGAGTAGCAGATGAGACAATCGTGGGGTGTGGGGGTTGAAGCCGCGCGGTCTCACAACACAGACCATCCTAACAAGCAATATATCGCCACGAAAATTTCTAAAAAGAATCACATCAACCACAAATGTCCTGACGCCAGCGCAAAATAGAGGAAATTCTATTCTTAAGATTTTAGAATCAAATTGTCTCATCTTCTATACCCCCACTCCTCCTCCACCCCCCCAAAAAAAAAACAGAAAATGTACATCTTGTAGACTGAAAATCTTGGGTTATAATCAGTCAACACCTCACAAGCAGGTTGTCTGGAACCACAAGCTCTGAGATAGATAGATAGATAGAAATGTAGATATTTTTACACAGTTTACGCCAGGTACTGCTTTACTAACCGGAAGAGAAGAAACTAAGAAAATGTAACAAGTGTGAACTACCTGTCCACATCGGGTGTCGAACACAGGGCGCGCTGATTCACACCGGCCACCGCTGACTCCCTGCTCCACGACGACACTAGAAATCACACACACACACACACACACACACACACACACCTGCTCACACTTCCTATTGTCAGGCAGTATATATGAAGCCCTGAGGGTCATTGTTACGCCGGGCAACAAACGGGCTAATTTACATGTACGAAACAGGAGCGATAATGATATTTGGCTAATTACAACAATTCGGGGTGTAATTGCATCGTTGGCCTGGGCTTGCGCGACCCTGTGGTTTCCTCCCGACTCCTCTAATGACTCAATGATGAAGAAAAAATAAAAGATGTGTTTCCTTCATTGATTGAGAAGATGTCTTACTCACCGGTGCGGGAGACAGACAAGGATACGGAGGTACTACTCCAGCTACTTATTGGAGCGTTTTTGTACTCCTTCGTCAAGAAATGAGGAGGAGGCTTCTCTCTCTCTCTCTCTCTCTCTCTCTCTCTCTCTCTCTCTCTCTCTCTCTCTCTCTCTCTCTCTCTAGGTACTGGTATCTACGTCCAGTGTCCTGGGTTATGATTCTTTTGGCGTACTAAATGTTCCTGAGTATTGAGACGCCTCTCATTCCTGTGTGTGTTTGTATAGGCACGTCTTTGTGACGTGTGTGTGTGTGTGTGTGTGTGTGTGTGTCTGTGTCTGTGTCTGTGTGCGTCTGTGTGCGTGAGGAAGAGAAACAGACAAAAACGGAAAATGAATTCTAGTTACCAAGAAGTTACTAAGTCACTGTGAACTGTATTTTGTGTGGAACAGAAGAAACGTGAACACCAGGGGAGGAGTGGGGTAGGAGGAGGAGGAGGAGGGAGGGAGGTTGTCAGCCATGTGGTGTGAGGGAGGAAGCGAAAGTTGAAGATGACGATGGTATGGTTCTGATATTTAAGACCTCCTAACAACCCCACTTTGTATAAATTACCTTTGATTACGTGAAGATCGAGGGAGTGCGTAATGGGGGGAAGACCTGGGAAAAGTCATCCTCAAGATGAAGCTTAAAGACAGAAAAATGGAATGAAAGTTTCACAAAGGAATATAAAATATGAGATTATTAAATCCGGGTTTACCTTTCGGCCCCGACGTTAGATTGCTCGTGTATGACAATGTTACAGTATATATATATATATATATATATATATATATATATATATATATATATAGAGAGAGAGAGAGAGAGAGAGAGAGAGAGAGAGAGAGAGAGAGAGAGAGAGAGTATGGTATGCAGGTAAAACCACGTCGAAACGGAAAATACGTTGTCAGCCGCTTTCGTATAATTACACCGCCAGGACTGAGTACAGATATAGTGAACATATAATACACCAGCCGCTGCTGGGCGGGTCCGGCAGGTGAATGAATTAAGAAAAAGGTGAAGGGATTAGGTCACAGGTCACCCTCGACGACCTCACCTCCTTCAAGTTACAAACTGAAGGTTAACCTGTGTTCTGGGAAACATATTCACAATTTCTCCATTGATAAAGTTATCTAATTTATCTAAACTAACATTTTGATGCATCGTACTATCTCTGCTATGGTTGGAGGCGATTCAGTAATAGTTCTATTCATTCTTTAGTTGTTATAGGTCATAACCTTCATAGTTAACGGTCAATCTGATGACCAGGGTCAGTGAGGTGGACCTGTCATTCTCGCCCCATACCTAACACTAGTTTGATGTTGTTAACGATGATATTAAGCCAGTTGCATTGATATAAACCTGACCACATTGTTGAAAGTGAGGGGAAAGTCTTATCACAAATTCTCTAAGTCCTCAGAGTGATTGCTTGTGTGATAACCGGTGTGAGGAGTGTTGATCAGTCATACATACATTCATCAGACGGATGAGGTTCAGTGAAGAAATAAATATTAAATAAATCAAGATTTAAAAAAACGTTTTCACGACCCAACAGTAGACAGGAAACATGTTACGTGCGCCAGTCACTCCGACGCTACGGTGTCTACAACAGCGTCATCTCTGAACCCCCTCCCTCCCTCCCTCCCTCCCTCCCTCCCTCCCTCCCTCCCTCCTCCCCTTCCACCCCTTCCTCCCTCCCTCCTTTCCCCCTCCCTCCGCTGTTACTGCGCCCCAGACAAACAGAGAGGACTGGGGTGAACCCGGGATTATTGCAGTGTTGGGATTATAAATGTATTTCATGAAAAATGGGAAGAGGGTAGTTTGCTCCCGCCCTTACGGATCTGTGACACCGCCATAATGTGTGTGTGTGTGTGTGTGTGTGTGTGTGTAGCTGTATAAAATGTTTTCCCTGTGTTGTACATATATTCCATTCACTGTCGTGCAGTGAATGTCATTTTATTTTCACTTTCGTTACGTTTTATGGGTCTTCCCTGTTTTTGCCCCATCTGTTCTTCCCTCTTACTACCCAGCAATGTTGTTTCCTTTCACTGGTTTGACTTCTCACTGTTTTTCAATGCCGTTTGCCCTCGTTATTTACCTTACCCTATTCCTACCCTTCATTCTTGTTACCTCTCACTGTTATCTACCTCACAGTTACCCAATTTACCCACAGAACGTACCTACACAGTTGCTAATCTCACACGACTCCTTCGCCGATTTACCTTCCTCCTGCCCTTACCTTAGAGCTTACCTATCAAACCCATTACCTTACTGTTACCCCAAACACTACCCTCTTTCCTTGGACTGTTTGGGAGAGGGGGGGGGGGGGAATGACAGCAACATCAACAGCTGGAGGAGCAGCAGCTAGCGTGGCTGACGGCCTGGAGCAGCAGCTAGCATGGCTGACGGCCTGGAGCAGCAGCTAGCATGGCTGACGGCCTGGAGCAGCAGCTAGCATGGCTGATGGCCTGGAGCAGCAGCTAGCATGGCTGACGGCCTGGAGCAGCAGCTAGCATGGCTGACGGTCTGGAGCAGCAGCTAGCATGGCTGACGGTCTGGAGCAGAAGTAAATTGTTTTATTAGGATAACGATAAAGATAATAGCAGGGAGAATGGAGGCCATGTTGGAAAGGGTTGAAGCCGAGGATTGTAGGAGCTGAGAGGAGGAATAACTGAGGCTGTGACAGCTGAGACCCAGATAGCTAGGGCTACGATAGCTGAAACCCATAATAGCTGGGGCTACGATAGCTGAGACCGCAATAGCTGGGGCTACGATAGCTGAGACCGCAATAGCTAGGGCTACAATAGCTGGGGCTACGATAGCTGAGACCACAATAGCTGGAGCTACAATAGCTGAGACCACAATAGCTGGGGTTACGAAAGCTATCACAATAGCTGGGGCTACAATAGCTGAGACCACAATAGCTGGGGCTACAATAGCTGAAACTACCATAGCCGATACTAAAATAGGTGGTGACGATGGCTAAGGCTTTCATAGTTGAGACTATAGTAGTTGAAACTATCCACTGCCGCTGAAGTTACAACAGCTGAGACTACAATAGCTAAGACTACATTAGCCGAAACTACAATGGCCGAGTCTCATCGGACAATTGCACACTGGTCCCACAACCATACACATGGTTGACTATCTGCTTCCTCCCTTTTCCCCTCCCTTGGTTTTTATCAGATTGATCTACTTGCATCTATCGACCGATCCATTATGTGATGTATCTTTGTACAGATCTTGAAGGCATGTATGTGTCTATGTATATATGTATATATGGTCGTATGTACATATGTATAACTGGTCATGTATGCATGGCGCATGTCAGGGAGACATGCTGATTGATTGAGTGACATGTTGACTATGTGGGCCGACTGCTGCGCCCTGGATTCGAACCTATTACGACCCTCCCCCGCTCAGCCTCGTGCCGACTTACTGGCAGTAAGGCTAAAACACACACACACACACACACACACACACACACACACACACACACACGGCGACAAAAATCAAACACCGGAAATGTTTCCATCATGGCCTGGCGACACAGTGAGCAATGTTTTGCCAAATGCGTCCAGGTTATTGGCCCAGACCTTAACCATGCGTCACGTCGTAGTGGTCGCCACGCACCTTAACCACGCCACGTACTGACCGCTAGTACCTTAACCACGGGTCGTGCTAACAACCAGTTCCTTAAACATGTCTTTTGTCCTTGAACTGGCAGTTAGTACCTTCATAATCTCTCTCAATGTTAACCATAGTTTGACACTTATATATATATATATATATATATATATATATATATATATATATATATATATATATATATATATATATATGTACATA
Organism: Panulirus ornatus; assembly: GCF_036320965.1. Taxonomy (NCBI): domain Eukaryota; kingdom Metazoa; phylum Arthropoda; class Malacostraca; order Decapoda; family Palinuridae; genus Panulirus; species Panulirus ornatus. The sequence goes on along the minus strand of NC_092289.1, from coordinate 22,717,673 downwards.
TATTCTCTTCCATTTGTATATATCGCAACAGAGTCCACCTATAGGATTTCCCCCTCCACCTTCCCTTTCCCCCCTCTCTCTCTCTCCCCCTCACTGCCGGGGTAATCTTCCTGTCATCCGCCTCATGAGGGAGGACACGGCGAACTCTCCCCTCCGACAGAAGGTCCGGGGTTCCCCTCGCCTTGCCCTGCTGCTGGCTGCTCGCCCCGCTCGGGCCGCCAACGCCACAGCCACCACCTCCACCACCAGCAACTGATTATCGATTCCTTACCTCCTGACTCCATACGCCTGCTTTCTGTTTACATCGTGGGACCCCATGTGTACGCCAGCCTGACCCCTGCTACCTACCAGCCCCAGGAACCATACCTGGCGCACGAGTCTGCTGGCGTCCCCTCTCCTAACGAACACTTCCATCTCTCTCTTTTGTTATGTCCAGAATTTGTCCCTTTAAACTCTATCTCCAACTCGTATATTTCACTCCTTATCTGAAGTTATGTAAATATCCAGGAAGTCGTTGGCGTAACTTTACCACAAATATCTTTTTTACGGAAGTGATTATTGAGAAAATATATTTATGATTTACAGAAAACAATGAGAGATTTAAAGCGTTATATTTGTAAGACTGATATATGATAACTTTTTTTACATAAACATGTGTTAAATGAAGAATGATAAACCTTTTTGCTTTCCTGAAAACGCGAATCATGATTCCACTTCTCATTACAATATTTTTCTACACGAATTTCTGGAGGTGTCGCTGCTCACGGGACGTAGCCACGTCCGCTGGCCGGACCACAGGTGAAGTGTGGTGGTGTTGTGAGTTTGTGTGACGTGATACAAGGGGGGGATTAAGGAGTCAATGTTTTCTGTCTTCAGTGTGAAATATACATCACAGGCAAGACAGTTCCTGTATATTGTAAAGATAGAAGAGGACTCCAGAGCGCATACGAGAAAGTATTACCCTTACATGTCTGGGGAATGTAGTTTCTAATGGGTGTATGTTTGTTTGGGGGAGACTGTGAGACTGGGTTATAATGGTGGTTGTTTAGTGCTTGCTGAATCGTTATTGTGTGGATGTCCTTTGTGTCATATTTGTTGAGGGAGGGGGAGATGATAGTGTAGCTTCCACACATATGGAACAGAGGTAAGTTTTTTCTTTATTCTAGATGAGGTTGGGTCTGATGTGGTGTAGGTGGGGGATATCTAGAGCCGTTGTCTGTTTGGAGTGAGCCAGATGTGCGCTACACTCTCAACTTTCCAGATATCTGGGACTTTGTTGTGAGGCCACAAGGAATTAAAGATGTATCCAAAAATTTTCCATACGAACCCTAATCTCAGATGATTCTTATATAGGACTCAAAGAGTTCTACATATGTTGGATGAAACAAACACACACACACACACACACACACACACACACACACACACACACACACACACACACACACACACACACACACACCATCTACTGCAGTAAACACAGGAGTACCATAAACACCCAGACCAAACCATCACAAATTAACTCATTACAAGACAAACATCCTCCATCAAGTCGGCAGATGTTCAACACAACCCAGAACACTCATTAGCAAAAAACTGACAGTCGGTCCCTCACGAGTTACCAGTCATTCCCCGGAACTCGCCTCATATCCGGCGCCACTCCTCCTGCTTAGTGGTAAGGCACCGCACAGCGTGTGAGGATGTGTGCTTAGTCTTCCCCTTACGATATAATTGCTTTTTTCGCGGCAGATTTGTGGCGTTCGCGGTTACTCCTCAGGGAGTGACCAGTTCGCGGGCCATCTTTGCTCTGTGGTCTGGAGCTGTGGGAGTAAATGGCGAGGTATTACCGGGGAGGTATGAAACGCTGTGTGGCGAGCGGGTGTGGGGTTTGGGGCTGCGCAGATAGGTTCGTCTTGTGAATTCCGGGGTCCCCGGTTCGAATCTGAGAGACGAGTTTCGGTGAGAGATGTTGAGCAGCGCGATATTCTCTCTCTCTCTCTCTCTCTCTCTCTCTCTCTCTCTCTCTCTCTCTCTGGTAAGGGAGGTATATTACCGGTACTACCCGCCTAGCCATCGTGTGTGGGGGTATAGCGACGGGTGCACACAGTGAACTGTCAAGTTTCACTCCTCTGTCCCAGGTTATAGTCTTTTATTCTGCCTCACCCCCACGTGAGCTGGTGGCTTTTCCCTCCACACATATGCGGTCCCTCCATCTCAGATCTATCACTTAACAGCACCTAACGCACACGACTCGTTCTTTCCAAGGTCTAGATCTTCCTGCGCTCTGGTCGACCTGACTTCTCATGTGGTGCCTCCTCGTAAACAAGTACCCTCACTCCCTGATCACACGACACAGGTTCTCTTTATGTGGGATTGAATCCCAAGTTTCTGTTCAATAAATCATGTTTCCGTCCATCAGGTTCCTGTCTGCTAGTGTTTCCATCCATTAGATGCCTGTCTACTAGTGTTCCTGTCCATCAAGTGCCTGTCTACAGGTTATTCTCGTCCTTTAGCGTATCTGTCTAATAAGACACAGCCTAACAGAACGCAGATGGTCCAGTGGGACGGAAATACTAGATCAAAAAAGTTCCGTCACAGTGAAATCAGTGATTAGGGTGATTACATGAAACACACACACACACACACACACACACACACACACACACACACACACACAGGGCAGCCTCCCTCCCAAGCATTGTGCTTGCAGACATTTAAGGGAATTAAGAGGGTCTTGGTATAATTACTAGTCCAGTCAGTTGATGTAAAAGACGCCATATCTTCATCAAAAGTTTTACTTAATAAAACCCCCGCATTATTTCGGAAGACTCGGGAACTTTATTATCTTTATTCTTTAATTAGAATTACTAGTTCTTACACGCATGCGTGCCTGGGGACCCGCAGTGTAATACACTGGAGGACGTGAGGAATCAAATCAACTGCGAACTGCCCTGTTTTGGAAAATTTGATTTTCGTTAACAATAACGACGAGGAAATAAGAATAGATAATGCAAAGCAAAGCTGAGTCAAGCAAAATATAGTATAGTCCAGTAAAGCAAAGTACAACAGAATAAAGAATGGAGATTATAACCGTGACCAGGTGTGTGTCACCCCCATGACCAGTTGTGTGTGTGTGTGTGACCCCCATGATCAGGTGTGTGTGTGTGTGTGACCGCAATGACCAGCTGTATGTGACTCCCATGACCAGGTGTATGTGACCCCCATGACCAGGTGTGTGGCATCCCAGAACTAGATGTATGGTCCTCATAGTCAGATGTGTGGCCTTCCAGACCAGGTGTATTGTCCTTTATGGTCAGGTGTATGTCATCAGGCATATATATATATATATATATATATATATATATATATATATATATATATATATATATATATATATATATATATATACACACACACACACACACACACACACACACACACACACACACACACACACACATACAGATAATATACTACTTTAAATACCGCAAATACCTTTATCAGAGGTGAGTAATTGCCTCATTAAGGATACGAATTAACATTCTGAAGTTCGAGGATCATAATGACATCATTAGAATGTTATGACGTCATTGTGACGTAATGTTTATGATTTCAGAATTGCTCTCAGGTGATTCACTCGGCTATTTATCAACATAATCAGGTTTTTCGGACAAAAAACAAAAAAATAAATAAAACGCAGCTTGGACAAGACTGGAGGAACAATCAGATGGGACATCTTCACTACATCCTCATCTTCACTACACCCCTAGTTCATGCAAAACCACTTTTATTACACTCTTATCATCACTATATATATATATATATATATATATATATATATATATATATATATATATATATATATATATATATATATATATATATGATTAGTCTATCTTCTATATAGTCGCTCATTGATTTTACAGTATGATGAATTGCATAGATAACTACTAATCTTTCGTTGTTCTGCATTTAATCTCATATTTCTACGTTATTGTACGCTCGCTGAAATGAAAACAATTATTCAACATTTTGCACAATAGGTAGAAATCACTCAACTCTTTCGACATAATACTTATTTAATCTTATATTTACAGCAAGAATTATCGACATGTTTCAACACTCGACATAATCATAATATAAAACATGATTAAATAGTTCTTATATATATATATATATATATATATATATATATATATATATATATATATATATATATATATATATATATATATATATATATATATATATATATATACATCATCAATAAACCATTGCGTTGAAACAATTATGTATAAATATACATCGTTTTTTTATACGTTTGAATATGAATGTACGTTTTTTTTCAACGCTTTTAGCTAGGAAATTTCTTAAAGGTCTCTGGTTAGTCATTGATCTATGAATATAATCTTACAATGTAAAAGGTTAACTAAATAAGAAAGAAATATATTGTATCTATATTCAAAATGATTCATACATATTGTCATTTTCTTCTCAAAATTCTTAGTGAAATCTGTGTTGTTGGGGGCGTGGGTGGAAGGTGCCTAATTTGCATTCGTAAAATTTAGATTGAGAATTTTCCGATGTATGACATTTATAATCCGAAGCTTCTACATTTTCAATCAGTACAATTACCTTTTTTTTCATTTTCAGTGAACCAGAATTTTTTGTATCAGTATAACGCTTTTTTGGTTTTCGGCCATGAAATACATGTGGCAAACAGTGTTTTTTTAGTCTTTAAATTGAAGTGAAAGTTTTAGACATTATATAGAAAAAACTTTACGATTTTCTTTTATAAGAAAGACCTTAATATGATACGGTTTTTTAAACAGTTTTCTAAACTCTGTTGATGAGAAATTTAATCTTTAATGATAACTCGACTAATTACTCTTCCATGGAGTCATTATCTTTAATGAGATGGTCCCTCTATTGAACACTTACTGGCAAACCAATTAATTAACAAACATCCTGAATAAAGCACATTAATGTGATACTTTTTCAGTGTTAAACATCGTAGATAAACATATTGTATAAACGAGATTACGTTTAATTTCCAATATATGGTTAACTTCATTTATTAACAGCCCAGGAATAAATCATTAACTCATTAATGACTGTTTAACAACTTATATATGGATGACTTCAGTTATCAACAACCCAGGATAACATCATTAGCCCATTAATGGGGAACTAATTACTGTACATTTATTACTGATGTTTTAAATTCTTGTTCAAACAGAAGAAATAAAAACCTCGTTCATCTCACACAAACAAAAGTGTTCAGAACAAACAAAAGAGGTCACTTCTGTTATCTCACAAACAGAAACGTTAGAAAATCTGTTCAGTCAGAACAACAAGCAGAAGCGTTCAATGTATTTGTTCAGCCAGAACAAACAGATGGTCTTATCATTTGTTCAGCCAGAACAAACAGATGGTTTTATCATTTGTTCAGCCAGAACAAACAGATGGTTTTATCATTTGTTCAGCCAGAACAAACAGATGGGATGAGCTTTTCTTCAGCCAAAGCGTACTGAGGCGTTTGAATCTCATACAACTTCTACAACCTTCATAAAATGTATAAAACCATAACATTCCAATGATTACTTCGTCTCACGAACCTTCCGGGGGAAATTAGAGGTCATCATTGAACAACCACAATTAAATAATTCCTAGGAATAATCTTGATCATTGTACCATAATCGCAGTGTGTCAATTATATCATAGCGGAAGGAACAAGTGGTGTTCACTCACTGGACTTTTCACGTTGAAAAGGAAAAGATTACATTGCAATGATTACATTTCATCGTGAAAGGCAACTTGGCAATTACGTTTATGAGGTGTGCGAGAGAGAGGATTCATCTTTGTACACTCTACTTATTCGGTGAAGTAATTTCGTCGATTTTCTCAAATATGATTATGTAATCTAAAACATAACTATGTGAAATCAAATATAATTACGGAATTCCATTCGGATAGGCAAATAGCTAAACTAGTTCTAGATTGACTTCAGTAATTACTCGCTCGTTCTTAGTAATGATGATTGGATTAATCACTAAGAATATCAATAATTTATCTATTATTGATGAGGAAACCTTGATAATTGCCACTACCTTATCCTGATAATTTATCGTTAATCAAAGTACAACACAGTAGGCAATAACTAGAAAACTTTCATTAATGGTAATATAACAGGTTTTTAGTTATCAATAATCCGATAACTTTTTTTGAGAACTTGATAATTATCAGTATTCATTACACTATTTTTTCCATCCTAAAAAAACGTTATAATTCTCGTTAATGATTTGGCAAGTTTGAAAAAAAAAAAATTTATGGCAATATTGGCTTGAATTATCAACGATAACTTTATGATATTCATGATAATCACTTGATAATCTTCGTCGTATGGATGTAAAAAAAAATTATCTAGAACTAAATAGCATACGATAATTTCCAGTTAACGTCATTTATCATAAGCTTTACAATTTGCCCTAAGAATAACATATAACAATAATCATTTAATAATGTTTTGCGAGGTATGACATGATAATTTCAAGAAAAAGATGATAATGACGTGTCATCAAAGGAATGGAAAATTTCCTTAGATGTGTTATTAACTTAAAGTAATGAAATGTAATTTGAATCCCTTTACTTCTAATTGGCAGTTTGAAGACCTCGTAATCACAGTTTGCTGTTGAAAAAAATATATATTTTTTCCCATGTAAATTATGTTCGCATTCATGTCGACGTTGAATAAATGAGAAAAAATGAAAAAGGATTTGAATTCACAATTTTGGTTATTAGGAAAATTCCATTCATTTTTACAATTCTATATCACTGTAATTTCAAAGTCAGAATTTTGAGACGCGAAAAGATGCGTATAATAAGTCAAAATCTAATGTGAAAGATTCTCTCAAAGATCTTACAATTAAAGCCACAGATGAAGTTTTTGTAACTTATCAAAGAAACTTCCATTCGACCTAACCATCTGGTTACCGGTACTGTGAACTACTGTGGTGATTGACCTGAGTTAATGAAGATTACCTGGCTCTGTTGGCACAGAAAAAGTGATCTTTTTCCCCCTCAAGTATCAAGTTAAAAAGTTGCTTTACTTTCAATAATTCCAGTTTTCTTCTAGCGAGTTTATAATTATATATATATATATATATATATATATATATATATATATATATATATATATATATATATATATATATATATATGATTATATGACACTGCTGTAGCAAAGTGTTTGTGTTTTTCTCGTTCTTGAGAACTGGTGTTTCGCTTTAAGTTCTCAGGAAAATCTTTGTATTTCGCCTTTAAGTTTTATGGAACTGTTGTGTTTCGCCTAAGATTCTGCCAGACTTTCTCCTTCCACCTTCCTGTACCCAAGTTTCAAGAAACTGTTTTGTTTCGTCAAGAGTTTCTGCAAACAGTGGCGTCCCTTTTGCAAGCTGTCTTGTTTCATCCCCAAGTTTCAGAAGACAACTGTGTTTCGCCTTAACCTTTACCTGTTTCGTTTTCATTTACCGCAAGTTCTGATAAATTATAGTTTTCGTCTCACGTTTCCACATAAACTGTCGTGTTTCACCGTCAGTTTCAGCGAAGTGTTACGTGTCACCGGCCTTCGTGTCTATGGCAAAGATATGAAAACCTGCTGTTTATTCTAATCACTGAACTAAACTGGTTTTCTCCTACAGGTTTCACTGTGACGTTAGCATCTGCCAATCCCCTGTTGATTGAATATCCTTTTTAGAGATCTGTGGACGCTTTACCCTGACTGAGTGAAAGACCTCTAGCGGGAGGGACGAGAAATGGAATAGAAATTAAACAAAGTACCATGAGGGTAGTCAGAGTTTCGGTGGGCGTTGGGGAAAAAATTACAACAGCGATAATTCCAGCTGAGCGTAAGGATTCCAGGAGAGTTTAAGGAATTCAGGCGAGTGGAAGGACTCCGTTGTGAGGTCATGGATCATCGCAAGAAGATGGACTGAGAGCTTGTGAAGGACCGAAGGAATAAATGATCTCAAAGAAAAAATCGCGTCGGATGTATTATTCTTCGCCGACTCGAAGTGCCTCAGCGCAGAGCCTACGATCCGCAACCAACCTCGAAGTGGCTCTCGTGAGCAAATGACCCACAGAGAGAGAGAGACTCACACGACACCAGTCCTCTGAGAACGACACTGCTAAACTGGCAGTCTGGTGGTGACCTAACGACCACTCACACGTCGCTCCACAAAAATGCCAATGAGGTTATCCTGAAACGAGGTGATCGGGCGTTCGTAACCAGCCATCGTCCTCCGCCACGAAAGGACTCTCTCTCTCTCTCTCGCCTGGGAGGTCAGTCATGGATCGTCTTCGCGTGAGGAGTTGAGGGAAATCTTGGAAGACTGGAGTGTCATGCTCAGGGGCGGCGGCCGGGAACAACCCTTCCCCCCCGCCCCCCATGGCCCCTGACCTCTGCCCGACGTGCGATGATCGCGGTGCGTGCGTGCGGCGACTTGTGCGTGCGGCGACTTGCCGCATGCGAACACGAATGGCCGCAACAAACTGTGCAGTCACGCCAGCCACGGGTTATCTCACCGACACACAGCATCCCTACCCCCTAGATACACACACACACCTGCCGCGTCCTGCGGTAGCTTGAAGAACCCTGTTCCTCCTGCTGCTGCCGATGACCTTTTCTTTTTTGTTCGTCGGCGGAGGTCGGCGGCGGAGCCACGGGTTGTGCCCGGCGGGTGAGTGCCAAGACCACGAGGCCAGGCTAGGCGGGTGCCATACGCCTGTCATGTCTGCCAAGAACCTGTCATACGGAAGTACGCCTCCAGTTTACATGCGTCACACGCCACGTTACGCACATAATTCACCGCCGTGTGTTGTTTGAATCTTATGCCTCGTAATGAAAGACTTTCCCGTGACGTATTACACACACACACGCTATCCTCGCTATCGCCGGTGATCGCTGCGCCGGTATTTCCACCTTGAAAAGCGATATTTTGTCGGTGAACTTTTTCACCGTAACAGGTGATTTAATGACACGATTATCTGGTGAGGTTGCAGAAGTCCCTGAGGCCAGGTGAAGGTGACAGCGGAGAGGGGTGTGTCAGGTGAGCATCTTAGGTGAGGGGAGGCGGGTTGGGGTTTGAGACACGGCTTGTTGTCACCTGAATGAGGTGGGAGCAGGTTTAGGGTAAAGCCACCTCCCCTCCCCACACCCAAACCCTACCCCTCAACACCTCATACCCTCACCTAACCGTGAGGTGACGTTCTTTGGTGATGTCCCCCTCTAACCAGGTCCTCCAGGGAGCCTACCTGACCCTACTACGGCCCATGGGCCTTGACGCCGGTCATCTTACCTCTTTCCATTGCGTCGCCGTCGCTTGGTGGCGTACACGGTGCCCAGGGCGTTCATGTTGGTGGTCGGCGGCGTGTTCTGTTGGCTCAACATACTGGGGGAGGAGGGAGGAGCATCCTGTTGTACCCCAGGGAAGAAGGGAGGGCCGTCGTCACTGTGCACCGCGGCGACACTGGCACTGCCAAGTGTCCGGCCGCCGAAGAGAGACACTGTTATTTCACACCACTAACACCCGAGTATAACACTTGACCGCTACACCCAACCGCGAGTACACACACTCAGACACACAGGCGGACGCGACGCACGCCTCTGCACGGGGCGGGAGGGCTTCACCAGGAGGCTTTACCAAGGTTGCCATACACAGCACATCACCATCCGCACGTCGCACCGCGTGCCACTGACCACACCGATACACCGTCTACCGCACACCGACAATTCGCTTGTTTTGTTTTTACGCTGCCGCTCTGGCCTGGCAGCGCGGCTGGCGTTAGTGCATACGTGTGTGCGTTACCGGTAGTCCCGCCCAGCGGCGCCCACCGGCCAATCAGCGGCGGGCGGCGGGGCCGGCCGGGCCGACACCCACTCCCGACGAGTGGTCGCCGCCAGCACCAACATGGCGGACCGGCGGAGGACGCCGTGTGGCGGCGGTCGTCGCCAGTGTGTGTAGGAGGCCAAAACGCTGCTAATTTCAGTGAGATGTTGGGTGGATGTGCGTCGGGGAGTGGCTGGCAGTGTCCCAGTGACCCATGTATCGCGTCCAGAGCCACAGAGAGACCCCATCAGGAGCTACCGGACCTGCCATAGCGTCGCTGGACACCCCCACAGCAGGTAGGATTGAAGGTAATTACTCCTTAGCGCCGGCCGACAGGTCGCCCGCTTCGCCGGCGATAACATCTCCAAGGCAACTACACCCCGCTAATTAATTGCTCTTGACCCGGAATGAATGGGAAATGAATGCAGGAAGGAAGTGAAGGAGAGACGTGGTGTTCACACGTCCAGCCCCGGGAGGTGACGAGCAGGGCGTTGAGCACTGCTCCTGTAGGCGGCGGCGACGGAGACGACACACCGCCCCTCACCGCCCCGCTGCGCTGCGTCAGGAGTGTCGCGCTTGCCACTCGCGACCCTCACCTCACTTCATCCACTACTCCATCCTACACACATGTATGTGCGGATGTATATGTATAGGTGTGCATGTCTTTGTATATATGACTGATAGATAAAGATAAATAGATAGCTACATAACATAAACATTAGTAGACAGACAATACACAGTACAGACATTACCATCATCATCTTGAGTCTACACATCTGAACCAACTGATGAAACCAGACTATCTACAGGAACTTTACCTTTAAAAAAACAATCGGTATGTAAACAGCGAAGAGAAACAATATGAAAAATGATTACTGTTATTATTATTATTATTATTATTATTATTACTTCTACTACTACTACTACTACTATTATTATGATATTCCTTATTTTTCCTCTTTTTCCCAATATGTATTTTCTTATTGTCGTATGAATAATAATGATTGTTATTATTACGATTGTTGTCATTTGAGTAACAAAATACCATTATTGCCAGTGACAACTGTGGTATGGCCTATTTACCCTCGTAATAGCCTTTTTGATGTAGAAACATTTTTAGTTTAGATTTAAAGACTTCAGTGGAAGAGCAATTTTCTAAAAAAAAAAAAGATTATTCTAACTATTTGACAAGTCAATAAAAAAAACTATAATTGTCTTCAACAAGCCTAGATGGCCTTATATAATTCAATAATCATTTTACATGATTTTTATAGCATTATTTTCACAAAATATTTTCACTACTCTGCACAGTTTTGCCATAAGTGATATTAAATGGGAATCAAAACCAATCTACATTTTTCTTTTGTGAATTATAATATGAAGTTTGATTATCTGTAGATATTCAAAGCTTTTGGAAGCCTTTGTGACGTAAGAAAATTGATGATTAACAAAAACATTATCAACACCTGACGTACTCTTGTGCAGAATGTTGCATTCACTGTGAAAAAAGAAAATGCTTTGATAATTACTCAATAACATATTTATTCATATCAAAATCAATAAATTTTTTATTTCACAATACGTTTAAGTTATACATATTTCAGCTTTTAGATATTCAAAACGTAATAATGCAGATTTTATATTAATGATTAAATATTTTGTCAAATTGCAAATACCTCTCATTAAGCAGCACTCAAGATAATTAGAAAGTATGATATGAATAATTAAAAAGAAAAGATATGACGTCTTGATTTATTTCTTAAGTCATATATGAAGATTTCTTAAAGTCTGCTAGGAGACCATTTGCCTTATATGAACCACGCATTTCTGGCACAGAAGCAACATATTTCTACGTATATCTCATTGAGATTATACTGCCATATAGTAGATACAAACACATGCATAGTAGGACAACATAGCAGTGTAGGAAGCAAGTGTAAAAGATGCCCTCAGAACGTTTAACACCCTTTGAAAATACGGAATTGTTAAATAGTAATCATTGTAAGTCTACTTTTTCCTCCCACAGCTAAACTTTAGCACAGCTAGACCTTAACACTATTTACCTCAGCTAAGCATTATCACTTTACCACATTCAAACGTAAGTACTTTTTAGTATCGCTAAACCATGGCACTCTCTCTAGTACCGCTAAGCTTTAGCACTCTTTAGCAACCGCCAAGCGTCAGCACTTTTTTTTTCTCGCTCGGCTAAACTTTAGCACCTGTTTTTCCTGTAGTCTGGCTTCCTATAGGGGGGTAGGCCCGTCATCACTGTGTGAATGGGTGACGCTATTTCCACCCCAGTTCTCCCAGCAGACTTACCCTTGATGTACGCCCCAGTGGCCGTGACTGCTGCCTTAAACAAAGAGGATGATTACCCTGATCATCAGTAAGGGTGATTATAATAATGAGGATGTCAGTAATTATGGCTGTAATGATATCATGAAAACAAAACTGATGCTTATGATGTTATTGCATCTTTAGTACATTACTGTACTTGAGATATATATATATATATATATATATATATATATATATATATATATATATATATATATATATATATATAATTGAACATAGTTTCCTCTACAGACTTATCATAAGCTATATCCGGAACTAAGCCTCATCTTCCTTGGTCATGTCAAAAGCAGATGTAACAAAGCTGCAAACACAACAGAGCATTCAGAAGAATCACCGGTTGTCACAATCATTCATCAACCGCACGAAAATATTTCCAGTAAAATATCTTGGGTTCCAATACAATCTGAACTCAATATGCTTGGCATTCAGTTCTTTGCATCGGCAGTAGACTTACCTCATCCAAACTACATTATAACCAGCCACAACCCCCCCCCCCCCCCCCCCCAAAGCAGAAATTTAAACTTTGCTTCACACTTCAGCAATTTGTATTTCCAAATCATCCTCTCTCAAAAGGATATACAGATCGTAATGACCCTCCCAACCCAGCCTTAAGCTTTTATCCATCTGACATTTCACCGTCTGAAACTATAGTCCCCAGGAATGTACGAGACAAGCTTTCTCTGCTCTCGGCACATCCCATATCAACAACATTACAATATTCCATTTAACCTATCTCACGATCCTTCCTGCGTAAGATGCTTCTTCCTCACTGAAGGTGCTCAACACCTACCCCTTGTTATCTTGCACTCACCCAACAAAAACACAGACTCATCATTACATGTCTTGATCTGTAGTCCAGCCCAGTGGACGTGGCCAGCTACCTGAGCGTTGCACCAGCCCTTTAGGGATTCTGGGGCATGAAGACAAGGTATATATATATATATATATATATATATATATATATATATATATATATATATATATATATATATATATATTTATATATATATATATATATATTTTTTTTTTTTTTTTTTTTTTTTTTTTTTTTTTTTTATACTTTGTCGCTGTCTCCCGCGTTTGCGAGGTAGCGCAAGGAAACAGACGAAAGAAATGGCCCCCCCCCCATACACACGTACATACACACGTCCACACACGCAAATATACATACCTACACAGCTTTCCATGGTTTACCCCAGACGCTTCACATGCCTTGATTCAGTCCACTGACAGCACGTCAACCCCTGTATACCACATCGCTCCAATTCACTCTATTCCTTGCCCTCCTTTCACCCTCCTGCATGTTCAGGCCCCGATCACACAAAATCTTTTTCACTCCATCTTTCCACCTCCAATTTGGTCTCCCTCTTCTCCTCGTTCCCTCCACCTCCGACACATATATCCTCTTGGTCAATCTTTCCTCACTCATTCTCTCCATGTGCCCAAACCATTTCAAAACACCCTCTTCTGCTCTCTCAACCAGTTGTTGTTCGCTGATGATACAGCGCTGGTGGCTGATTCATGTGAGAAACTGCAGAAGCTGGTGACTGAGTTTGGTAAAGTGTGTGGAAGAAGAAAGTTAAGAGTAAATGTGAATAAGAGCAAGGTTATTAGGTACAGTAGGGTGGAGGGTCAAGTCAATTGGGAGGTGAGTTTGAATGGAGAAAAACTGGAGGAAGTGAAGTGTTTTAGATATCTGGGAGTGGATCTGTCAGCGGATGGAACCATGGAAGCGGAAGTGGATCATAGGGTGGGGGAGGGGGCGAAAATTTTGGGAGCCTTGAAAAATGTGTGGAAGTCGAGAACATTATCTCGGAAAGCAAAAATGGGTATGTTTGAAGGAATAGTGGTTCCGACAATGTTGTATGGTTGCGAGGCGTGGGCTATGGATAGAGTTGTGCGCAGGAGGATGGATGTGCTGGAAATGAGATGTTTGAGGACAATGTGTGGTGTGAGGTGGTTTGATCGAGTAAGTAACGTAAGGGTAAGATATATATATATATATATATATATATATATATATATATATATATATATATATATATATATATATATATATATATACAGTTTGTGTATGTATTGCAGTTACGGTATGATAAAGGTTGTTTATCATTATAAATGGCTGTATTTGTGGGGGCTCCTGCCCGGCTATTTATATACCTATGTATGTTTATATATACAACAACGTTTCTGTGCGTGTTTGGATGTCGTAGTCAACACGAATGCCTCGCTATATGTGCCTGTGTCAGTATGTACGTAGGATCTACCTTGCAATCTCTCTCTCTCTCTCTCTCTCTCTCTCTCTCTCTCTCTCTCTCTCTCTCTCTCTCTCTCTCTCTCTCTCTCTCTCCCCGTAATGCGTCCAATTGAGATTCAGTTCGTATGAAGAGAAACGTTTCAGAAGGCCTGCGTCTTTTATCAATGGAGTTTTATTCAGAAGTAGTTGTCTCTTTAATATCTTCCTGCAGTTGGATGCCAGTATTTGCCTGACAGTTTGATGAATATGAAGATTCCATTTACTGATGAATATTGGTCTTCGTGTTCTGATTCCACGAAGACGATAATTAGGCAGTAGTGTGTTGTCTGAATGGCAACTTTTAAGGTTTTATATTAGAAAAATAAACATTGCATCAGTTATAAATTATTTATGTATTATCATAATTAACTCAACTGATAATACAACCAAAGTATAATTCAAATTTCATGTTCTATACATTTTTTTTTTTTTTTAGATATTTTAGGTCATAATTCTGGTATCGTAATGGTGTGTGTGTGTGTGTGTGTGTGTGTGTGTGTGTGTGTGTGTGTGTGGGTGGGTGGGTTAAAGAGAGAGCATTCTGTTGGCTAACCCTTTAGAGAACAGATTGTGTCAAAGATCACTTAGGTCAAAGGTCAATGCTGGCGGGGTCATTTTATTTCCAGTGACGGTAATACTGCATGTTGACGAGGTCAAGCTTGTTGGGTCATAGTGGGACATTATGACAATCATTGTGTTTATTCTGATTATTATTATCATTATTATCATTATCATTGTTACTGTTATGGTTGCTGAGGGTTAGAACCCAGTGAAAATCATCTTCACAGATGTAGACCACCAATCTACGAAGTCACCTGGGGGTAAATACGACCAGAATACCAATGGCAGGTATTCATGATATTCTATCCATCTGTAGTTTGAGTATAAAGTAATTGGACTCTGCAGGTGTGGATTGTGGAATTTCATGTTTGATTCCACATTTTTATATTCCCTCTATAAGGTCTCTGATCCCAGGTTTCTCCTCTTGGCTTATAGTTGCGTTACCCTAGTGCCACCATGCTCAGTGTCTACCCTTCAATCTATGAGCTGGGGAATCGAAAAGACTCTGGTCCTGTTAAGACAGGGAGAGGTGAAGAACCACAGACGTTGGAACACGTAAAAGAATATATCTTGGTAATTAAGTTCCCAGATTTTGTGAACATCAGCAAAAAGTGAATTATATACTTCTTTTTTCTTTCGTAAATATTATGACAGTGGGAGATTCACACCATCACTGCTGGTCCAGTGTTGGAGAGGGTGATATAGCTATCACATAGCGTTGGAAAAGGAGCTCCACCATCATGGGTGGAGAAGGTGCCACCACCATCTTATAATGTTGGGCATGATGGTGAAGACATCAGGATCCTCCCCCCCCCCCCCCCCAAAGTGTGCTTGTTAATGAACATGTGTCTACAAGACTTGTTACAAGCGCTTGTGAATCGTTAAGGAACCACAGGAAGTTCACACCCCCAATCGGTTCCTTCAGCTTATCTCTTAACTACACATGACCTCACAAGGGTAGGCTTCCTGTTTGTCCCGCTCGTTATATTGCTCTCAACTGCCAATTACACCGGATGTAACAAGTTGTGCTAGATTGGTCACGTGACCAGACCAGCCACACGAAAGGTGATGTGAGGAAGAGGTGTGTGTATGTGAGTGTGTGTGTGTGTGAGTGTGTGTGGGTGGTGTGTGTGACTTGAGTGGTTTGGATATATCGAGATGTGAACCTTTGTTGATACCAGTATCAGTATCTGTGATAGTATCTGTATTTATATCTGCTGCAACACACACACACACACACACACACACACACACATATATCTTTTATGAATCCACTGGGAAACGAAATACGATAAGTTCCCAAGTGCACTTTCGTGTCATAATCACATCATCAGGGGATATACAAGAAAGAAATATAACATTCAGTTGATATACGACCCTTATTCATTCGCTAGTAATTATTAGAAATAAAACTAACAAGTTTCTCCAAAGTTATTTAAGTATGTTCATGCGCGCGCATATCACACTGACGTCATTTCATTACAGATTTAAGAATCTACTAATAAACCCCGAATATGAAATTCATAAGTAATAAGACTGCGAGGAGAACGTAAGGTGGGAAATCCTAAGCTGCACTTCATTAATAGTTCCTTCTTCTTTCGTATATTTCATTCATTTCTTACTTCAAGATTCAAACGATTTCCCAGCGGCGCTGAAGCGGTCAAGAAGATGAAATTAAAAAAGAAAAGGAAAATCTAAGAAAATAATAAGTTTCATGGAATTCTAAAGCTGGAAAGTCATTTTAGAGTCATGGCCCATGAATTTTGGTGGCTTGGATCATAGCATAGTAAGCATTAAGTCGTTAATTTAAAGACTTACATTCGTAGCTACGTGTCTGCTTTCGTAGAAGTATGTCTGCATTCACAACCGTATGTCTGCTTTCATTGCTGCTTGTCTGCTTTCATAGCGGCATGTCTGCATTCATAACTGCATGTCTGCTTTCGTTGCTAGATGTCTGCATTCATACTTGCATCTCAGCATTTATATGCATGTCTATTTTTATATCTGCATTCATAGATGCATGTCTGTAACCATGGCTTCACGTCTGCCTTCACGGATGCACGATTACTGTATATTTACTTTCATAATTGCATGACTTCCTTCATAGTTGCATAACTGCATGCCTGGTTTTATTTGCTGCATGTCTTGTTTAATAGCAGCTCATCTGCTCCTGTAGCTGCACGTCTGGTGGGGCAGTAACCCAAAAGATAGATTAGATATTAGGAGAGAGGAAGGATCTACACTTATCTGGACGCGACCAGTTCATCACGAGTCAGACTTGTAGCGACTGCTTGAGAGAGAGAGAGAGAGAGAGAGAGAGAGGCTACATTGCAGGTCTCCGAAGGGCAAGGAAGGATAAAATTGACCATAATTACTCAGTGCTCCTGCGTCCAGAAACGTGTACATGATGTAATTAAGACTCGTTCCATGAATCATGCACAGGCTTTTCACCATATTTCACGCAGCAAAATAAGCCATTTTAATTTTTTCTTGTAAACAGACAGACTTAGAATGGGTTGGAAAAATTCGTGTTAACCTTTGTCTTGATATTCTTAGTTCTTAAAGAGTAGTATATATATATATATATATATATATATATATATATATATATATATATATATATATATATATATATATATATATATATATACGATGTTCGAAAATATACACAACATATCTTTTTTCCTGAATATCAACAAGTCCATTGAATAATGACCTTCATTTTCTTACCATCATACATAGGAAATTAAGATTAGATTCATAACACGTGACGGAGAATGATGAGAATGGGTAGAGATAAGAACAGAAATTTGTTGGTTAGATATAATTCTAATTCCAGACGGTGGGTTATGACGTGGACCATTCATGTTGATGTAGGTTGGGTTTTGTTCTTTTCCCAAGTGAGAAGGGCTGATGTCAGAGGCAGTCATGGTGACAAAATGCCTATGTATTAGAATATAAAATAATAACAATATCGATATCAGTTATTATTTGCTTGCAAGGTACTGTACATATTGTCCCATCTCGGCTCTGTTGGCGTCGTAGGTTCAGTTTAATAGATCATAGGACATTGTAGGCCTTGTCTTGAACCTGTTAAGTACGGTGATATAGCCTTTCTATATGATGGTTTGGCCTTTAGCGTGACCCTCAAGGGTCAGGTCACGTCGAAGGGGTATACCATTATGCCCAAGCACATGAATACTTCGCAGTGGCTCAGGTCGGAGTCGGAGGCCAACCTGGGGAAAAAAAAAAAAGGAAGGTGAGGGGGGAAATACCATACAGAGGAGGCTACCGGGCCTCCAGATGATTAGAAAATCTTAGGTTATGACCACAACAGCCTTCAGGCCTGTCTGAGGCTGCGAGAACCCTGTGACGAGCGTGGGTGTGTCTGTGGGAAGGGATCAGACCTGTGATGAGCGTTGGGGGTGTGTCTGTGGGAAGGGATCAGACCTGTGATGAGCGTTGGGGGTGTGTCTGTGGGAAGGGATCAGACCTGTGATGAACGTTGGGGGTGTGTCTGTGGGAAGGGATCAGACCTGTGATGAGCGTTGGGGGTGTGTCTGTGGGAAGGGATCAGACCTGTGATGAACGTTAGGGAGTGTGTGCGTGTGGGAAGGGATCGGACGTCTGTGGGAGGTGGTAGGAACCTTGTGGCCTCCTGATGGTGCTCCGCGAGTGCTGAAGGCTGTTTCTTCTCGTAGTGAGGGATTGTGGATCAGCGATCATGTTGGGGGAGACCGTAGGATTCCTTGACCATATTATAGGAAGGGATGTAGGATTCCTTGACCATATTATAGGAAGGGATGTAGGATTCCTTGACCATATTATAGGAAGGGATGTAGGATTCCTTGACCATATTATAGGAAGGGATGTAGGATTCCTTGACCATATTATAGGAAGAGATGTAGGATTCCTTGATCATAATACTTGGGTACCTAGAAGTCCTTGGTTAAGTGTGTAGGATATTTCTGGGAAGTCCTTGAGTAAGTACAGCTAGAGGACGTGTCCTTGACTATATGTTGGAGGATGTAGGAGTCTTTGACCACATGAGGGAGGATGTGAGGGTCCTAGACCATGTGTACGAATCCATCCATTCACGTGTGGGAATCCTGGACCACCTCGCTAACGCGGGAAACGGCGATGAAATATGATGATAAATGAATGATTATATATATATATATATATATGTATTGTCACAGTGCAGAATCCGTATACTTCCGATACTTGTAGATATCCTGTTTCCATATGTGTCCAAGGTCTTCATGTGTCCGGTTGCCATGTGTCCAGTGTGTCCACAAACGTTCAGTTTTCGTATGTATCCAGATTACGTTAAGTGGATATCATTATCTAAGTCTTCGTTGTGTTCATTTTAATTGTTCCTGGCAAGTATAAATTTTGACTTCGGAGACACAAAATCCCACATTTATGTATTATAATGATTACTACGCCATATAAATCACTGATGATATATATAATTGCTCATATATACAAATTGCATATGACTTCGTTTTAGTCTTTTAATCCACAGAAATTATAATTCGCAGTATTTTTTAAACTTCCTCGTAATTACAGTGAGACTCTGATACATTATTCTACATCACACGAGTTGTTTGTTATATTGGTGTATTTGACGAATTACTCTGTATTTTACGATGTATTAGAGCGCTGGTCAGCACTTCCTGGTACAGCGGCTACGGAAAAATACAGATTCCCGATACAGATAAAAATTCAAGCGGCCGAACACGTATTGTCTATTATCATGTCCATTACTAATTAGCTACTGGGTGTAACGGGGTCGAGTACCTGACCTTTGACCCCTTGACTCCCCTCCACACACACACACACACACACACACACACACACACACACACACAACTCCGCCCCTCCCCCCACCCCTCTTTATCTCCGCTGTGATTTCTGGTGGGTAAAAACTTAGTAAGATTCTGTGGGACTTTGCAGATCTCATTGATGATGTCTGCGGCATCAGAGTGGAACTTAGAAGCTGTGTGTCTGATCAGTATAGAACTTAGGATGATGTCTTAGTCACTTTTTATTGAGCTCAAGTGACATCTGGAAATTTCAGTACATCTGGATGTACTTCAGTACATATGGAAGGACTTCAGTAAGTCTGGAAGCACTTCAGTACGTCTGCAAGTACTTCTGGAAATACTTCAGTACGTCTGGAAACACTTCAGTATGTCTGGAAACACTTCAGTGTGTCTGGAAACACTTCAGTGACGCTCACGTCTGTTTCATCATCCAGGGACTTTCCTCTGTGGTGTTTGCAGGAGGAACTTGTGGAAATGGGTTGTTGGAGAATTGCGTTGAGGGACGGCGTTGTCGCGATGATTTACTTCAGGGTTGCAATATTGGCCTTACCGGAACACGAGTCGCCTCTCAAGGGTATTTCTAGTCATTCCGTCTGACGCAACCGCTCCCTCCAGCGTGTAATTACATCTTATTACCCTAAGTATATGATTCCGTCCGCCGTTCCAGGCATAACAATGAGAACACCATTGTCGTCTCTGGAATTTCCAGGAAATTCTGGCCTGCCTCAGGAGACTTCTTGGATCAGCAGTAGTGTCGTGTTGGCCAATATCTTTACCCAGAACCAAATAAAGTCAAACACAAAAAAAGACACTCTTTCTCTGGTTCAATAATTCCAGTTGTAATTACCTTCGGATAAAGGTACGAAGATTCCATCCGAAGCGTGGAAATGGTTGTACAATGGCTTGCGACCATTACGGACATACGAACCCACATATTTCGGACATACGGATCCACATTCTGCATAGGAAGGATAAGTCATTTCTCTCACTCGTAAATCATTCTCCCCGGATTACAGACACAGATTCCGGATTACAGACACAGATTCCGGATTACAGAAACAGATTCCGGATTAGAGACATTCTCCGGTTTACAGACACAGACTGTGGACTGTATATAAAGTCCTACATATTACATACACTGCCCAAGACATGGAGCATTACAGACCAGTCATGCATGAAAGACGACCTACTCTTTATGGATTAGATTCGAATCACTCTGGATGAACACACGAAGCAGTCAGCATCGTCTGTGAGTACAACATGGACAGTGGATGAAACTCGGAGCCTTATGGATCACGAATGAAGCAGCAAGTGATGTTTGTATGTGAAACATGAATGATGAATGAAACATGGGTCGCTGGATAACAGATGAAGGAACAGCTTAATGAGAAGAAATTTATATAAACTCGGATTGATAGATCAAACAATGAAACGATAAAGTGAACCGCGTAAACGAAACAGTGAGAAGAACTTGAGAAATGCAGGCTTCGAACACTTGAAGAATCCCAGGCATTGGATGACTGGGAGATAAATGGGTAGTGTACGAGGTAAGTGGGGTAATTAAGATATGTTTAGGAGACAAGTAAGATGCATGGGAGATAACAGAGATACCTGAAGATAAGCGAGATGCACGGGAGCTTCTGTGTGTGTTTGTGTGTGTGTGTGTGTGTGTGTGTGTGTGGGCTGCTGGCCACTCCAGCTGACTCCCACCCCCCTACCCCACCCAACCTCCTCCCCAAGGCACCGTCAAACACCGTGTATCCGGTCATGAATCTGTGTTTATTTTACTCACTCAGGCTAGTCTCTCTCTCTCTCTCTCTCTCTCTCTCTCTCTCTCTCTCTCTCTCTCTCTCTCTCTCTCTCTCTCTCTCTCTCTCTCTCTAGCGATCGAATTTGCTGTGGCTTTCTGTACCCTTCTGTCTGTCCGTTTAAATGTAGAGTTCAGTCCTACTTTCTTTCTCTATCCGTCCATCTGTCTGTTCTTTCTTCCGTTCTGTATTCATCCGTCCATCTGTCTGTCTGGAAGTCGAGTTCACTTATATTGTCTTCGTGTGGCTTGTCATTGTATTCCTCCTCCCTCACTCGTCTACTTCATCTTCTGGGCTGGAAGAGTAAAGCTGTAGATGTCTCACCATCCACAATATATATATATATATATATATATATATATATATATATATATATATATATATATATATTGACATTCTTTTATTGTAATGATGACGTCAGCAGTAGTTACGAATGGTTAGAGGTGAGGTGATGTACTACGCTGTGACGTCAGCTCTCTCTCTCTCTCTCTCTCTCTCTCTCTCTCTCTCTCTCTCTCTCTCTCTCTCTCTCTCTCTCTCTCTCTCTCACCTTGTCGCTCCTTTTAAAGGTCTTCTTTAGATTCTCTTCATCATTCAATATATTCTGCATTTTTTTCTTACTTTACGACATAAGTGAACATTACTATACGCCCTTG
The DNA here is from genome assembly GCF_036320965.1 of Panulirus ornatus. Lineage (NCBI taxonomy): Eukaryota > Metazoa > Arthropoda > Malacostraca > Decapoda > Palinuridae > Panulirus > Panulirus ornatus. The sequence goes on along the minus strand of NC_092289.1, from coordinate 22,695,278 downwards.
AACATCATTTTTTTTTTTTTTACTTATGTTAATCATCAGCTTCATGTTTTTATTTATTATCAGTCAATAGAATAAAGGTAAAGTAACAGTTATTCTGTATTTGATATTAACATTATATTCTTAATTTTGTAAGGCTAATATGTATGGAATTGTGTATATATATATATATATATATATATATATATATATATATATATATATATATATATATAAACACTGTGGTAATGACTTAACGATGTAATTTCCCTTTAAATCTCCATTGTTTAATATCTTCCTTACGCTCCCAATTGTTTTCTATAATCGTTGTGTGATATATTAAATGACTTAACAGCCTGACACCTTAATTCATCCTTTGGTCAACAGGTAATTATTATATGATCCACTAATGTGTCTTTACGAGTCGTGCAGTCTGTGGTTAGTCTACATCTCTACTGTATTACGTAGTATGCAAATGAAGTTCACATAGTACAGCCATTTCAGTTTTCATTAAAAGCATCATATTTTCTTGCATCTCGCTGTGGGTCTATGGAAGAAGATGTTCGTTCATATTTATCATATCAAGAATTTTACGGTGGTAAAGACAATGAGTTTTTTTAATCATTTATTTATTTCGGTACTGCTGATAATACGATGATTCATATCATGAATTTATGAACCTCAGTTTATGAAGGCATTTTACCTCGTGTGTCTGTCTGCGAATACGGAAACGCATACCAGCGAATCATAACTGTACGTATTGTATATATGAAGTGACCCTGACTTACTCTAGTTGTGTTGTATGATTCGAGGTCAGAGAGGTCATGAATGATGGGTTTGAGGGCCCATCAGGAACTGCCGGGTGGGGGGGGGGGACACCTTAATGGGACTATAATCAAGTATAGAACCATTTGGTAGCGAGATATGGCATCTCTCTCTCTCTCTCTCTCTCTCTCTCTCTCTCTCTCTCTCTCTCTCTCTCTCTCTCTCTCTCTCTCTCCCTAAGCGTTCCACAGGGTAGACTTTCTCCCCAGTTCAAGCAAGCATCCCCCGCCCTTCATTACCGGAACCTTGTGAAGCCTCCTCAGGGAGAAGGTTCCCACACAGAAGCCTCCTCAGGGAGAAGGTTCCCACACAGAAGCCTCCTCAGGAAGGGTTCCCACAGAGAAGCCTCCTCAGGGAGAAGGTTCCCACACAGAAGCCTCCTCAGGGAGAGGGTTCCCACACAGAAGCCTCCTCAGGGAGAGGGTTCCCACACAGAAGCCTCCTCAGGAAGGGTTCCCACACAGAAGCCTCCTCAGGGAGAGGGTTCCCACACAGAAGCCTCCTCAGGGAGAGGGTTCCCACACAGAAGCCTCCTCAGGGAGAGGGTTCCCACACAGAAGCCTCCTCGGGTAAGACCCTCTCAGAGGATCATATATGAAGCCTCTGTACTCACGATCCACAGGTCAATAATACACACAATCATCATGTAACTTAGTGCGTAATTCCATCAAGTTATCCCAGTGTCTTGGCTTTTATGAGCTATTGCGGATGTAATATGAGGGTGTATTGATACAAGGAGGTCTCAGCTCATCACTGTAACTTGCCTCATGTTCTCCTGTATTTGTCTACATACTCATGTTTACTGAGTGTCTGTAATGTCTTGCCCACCTCTAAAACATGTGGGATGAGCTGGTAAGTAAAGTTGTTAACTTAAATAACTATCTAAGTTCTGTAGTGAGCTGGTGGTGATCAGAGACTACAGCTTATACTGTGTAATCTGTGTCCTCTTCTGCAGCGCCTTCCACAGGATGGGCAAGATAAATACGCAGTCTTGCCTCAGCCAAATTCACCACTTTTTATGTAGCAGTTTTAGGTAGCTGGCTGAGGAGCCACAGTGTCGTGTTGTTACGCCTCTTGATCCCATATTGATCCTGTGTCTATTTCCTCAGTAGTTCAGTCTTCCTCCTCCAATCATCATCAAGACTCCAACTCTCTCACTCGTAAAATAAAAACCCAAAAACGTTGAGGCAAAAGGTTAAGCTATTACCAAAGGGTCGTATGGTCGTCCTCAAGGGTCGTATGGTCGTCCTCAAGGGTCGTACCGTTGTATTCAAGGGTTGTATGTTCGTCCTCAAGGTCGTATGATCGTCTTCAAGGGTCGTATGGTCGTCCTCAAGGGTCGTACAACTGTTGTATTCAAGGGTCGTACCGTCGTGCTTAAGGAGAGCGTTGACGGGATTTGGGGTCGTACCGTTGTATATAAGGGTCGTACCGGCGTGTTCAAGGGGTTAAGGTCGTCGGCGTCATGCGTAACGCGCTGCGTCAGTGACCATGAAACTAGCGACAGACAGTTTCGCTCCGACGAACCCACGCCATCTGCACCAAACACCAGGAAAGAACAGTCGAATTGAATACTTGAATCCACGGTAATTCCGACTTTATCTCAGTCCTTCCTCGACACACTCTGGGGTGGATGGTAACATAGTGCTATGCCACCCTGACGAATTCTTTTTATGAATCTTTTTTTCATTTTTTTTTACAGTCATCCATTATAATTAGCTTAATCTGTCATACACTCTCCTCACAGTTTTAAAAACAATTCCTCTCACACTTGATTACTACCCCAGTGGGCAATGCAATCTAGACAGCATTTAACAAGTTGATTCATTAAACTGTTACTATATGAACGTCTCATCCTTCTTCGGCTTTATAGTTATGGTGTCAGTGGCTTTATGAATTGCTTCCTGTACACACCAACGAGAGAGAGAGAGAGAGAGAGAGAGAGAGAGAGAGAGAGAGAGAGAGAGAGAGAGAGAGAGAGATGAAGACCTGATATCTTCCTCCTTTCATGTACCAAATTACTAATGACCGATAACGAGCATTTTGCTGAATGAGTAGTTGTTCTAGGTCTAATTACCACCTCGGCTTTTACAACAGCTTCCTGGAACATATTGTATCTACTGTATTGCCGATTAATACAACTGTACTCTGTCCCTCCCTGTGAACATATATCTCCCAGTACAGATACCTCCGTTAACCATTTTCTTTTCACATTTTCCCTTCGTCTGTATCAAAGTCACTCTCATCTCTGGATATGAAATCTGAAGTACATTTCTAAAGTAAGGAACTGAAGTTAGAAATAGCTCATATGAAATAAAGTCACCAACATTTGTAAGGATATAACAAAGTCAATCAAAAACCGTGAAGATCGTAGAGAAATGGATGTATGGTGGGTAGAAAACGTGGGTGGGTTTCTAACTTGAGAAAGTTGCCAGTCTGGCTATAAAGACTTTCATGGTGTATTACTTACGTTTGGAAGTAGGTGGCATCCATGCCATGGACCTATTCCAGGACATTTCACTGGATTCCCTGGAAGGCCACGCGACCACTACGTTAGCAGTTTCCCTTCTACATCCTGAGAGCAATTCTAAGCCATCCTGGATCCCATTTTTCTTTCCTTCATGCGTCACAATACAGAAGATAAGATCACTCATCTCACAGCACAACTTGGACAATGTAACACTGTACATGATGAAGGATTTAAGACCTAGACGCTGAAGAGAGAGAATGTCAAAGGCTATTTGATGCCAAAATCTTGAATTAAGAGAATCCAAACTCTTTCCTTGATAGTCTAGCGATGTTTATAGGCCATTATTTTAGGTATATATATTTCATATTTCCCCTGTTAGACCGACGATGTTTATAGGTTAGTATTGAAATATTTATATGACTATCGCTGTCTACTGACTTCAGAGCTACCTTGAGGGGACAATGTTATATTTATGTCTTCCTTTCATGGGGAGTTTGGCACTTTAAGTGTGTTTTTCCCGCTATATATTTAGTCTTCAAGGCAGACCACAGCTCAGTCAAGGGGGGAAGGAGGCCCTCCGGTTCATGTTCGAGTGCAGTTAGAATGCATGTGCGTCCCAGCGTGGCTCACCTCCTGCCTCCTGCATGCCCTAGACGATGCTTCAACACCTGAATCTTTCTCAAGCTCCACCTTCGACTGGTGAACAGGAGGAGGGTACATCTGCCACCAGTACCCTCCCAGTTTCTTGAATCATATATCTATAGTTTCCCATTTTATGAAACTCCTTCTCCAGCACGTACACAACGAGATAACTCTATACTATGCCATCATTTCTAAGTAGAAATCCACTATATTCCTGTAGACATTTTAATCTAAGGTAGTCAAGAGTTTTTGACTGTACCTCATCTATCCAAGAAACTCCCAGTTGCGGTAACTGTTTTTTTTAGTATTTTAATTAATGATTAGCATTTCTTATATATCATGGTATTATGGTTATAGGATCTTCTATGATACTACCATACCTCAGAGGATTTGAATTACGTTTTGTTAATAAATGTAAGTGATCTTACTAAGGATAATTTAGTTATTAATAAAAAAAAATCGTTATTCATATGTCTGTATAGTTGTAGATATTTCATTCTTAATCATTTCTAAAAGACACATCACATTATCTTTGTAAAGTTATAGAATGCGTTGAGGTAAAGCGTATTGCAGATTTTTTTTAGACAATATGAAAGTAATATATATTTGAATTGTGGTTTCAATCTCTCAGGGACACCATATTGTGACTAAGTTCTAAGTCCCTCATGAAAACTGGTTTTATAGAATTTTTCAATTAATAATCATTTGATTAATCTTTCAGCCCCGCTTTTAATCCTTTTATGTATCTTCAGAGTTAGACTCATTTCAAAGATTAAGAAAATAATGATAATCTTTCTTATGAATGATGGTAAGGTATATCAACATATAAAGTTTATTCCCATATGAACCTAGAAGGAAGACTTTCCCGTGTATAAAAAAAAGATATTGAAAAAATGTAATGAATTCTTTTTATTTATTTCTTATTTTTTGTTTCTAGTATTACTCTTACATACGGAAATTCTATACTGCACAGAATTGATCTCTCATCTGCATCTCAACTCCTTCACCACCACCACCACCATCATCATCTCTCTCCCTCTTTCTTCCCCTGGGAAACACGTAAGCATTTCCTCCAACAATTCCTTGGTTTCTCAACCCATCAATCCCATCATCAACTCCCACTCCCCTCCAGCCTCACCATGTCAGCGTCGACACAACGTGTTTGGGTCCCGACACACACACACACACACACACACACACACACACAAAAAGGCCAGGGTCATGAATATTACAGTGGCCGCTCTGTCTACGATCGTCCAGCACACAAGATGACCTTGCCTCCTCACCACCACCAATACTTGACTTGAAGAGACACACACACACACAAAAAATTGAGACAGCAGCCATGGAGGTTATAAAGACGCGTCTGAAATGCATCTCTTCTCTGGTAAGGTGGCGGGAATCATCGACCAAGGTGGTCGGTGGATAGGCAGCCACCGACCAGGGTGGTATATTGCTGGTACTACTACTACTACGACGACCATACTAGGTATCTGGAGGGTTAGTGACGACCACGAAGTGAGCCAGCACTTCAGTGGCTGTCAAGTGTCACTCTCTTGGATCATATGTAAACTGTCATTTCTTTCAGCCTTAACCCACACATACAGAGTTGTCGTCCGACCCCACAACCATTCAGTCTCTCCGTCTCACACGTAACTCACAAGACTCATTACCTCCACCTTACCCTGCGATGAGCACTACGCGCTAGCCCCCACCCCAACCTTGGGAAAGTCTGGTAGATCCTCGTTAAGTGCAGTTATTGTAGGGCCAATGTAGATACTAAACCACTAAATGTTGTTATCAAACCACAAAACATTCTTGTTCACTCGCTAAACCTCTGAACCTTCCTGTTAAGCTGTTAATTCCTCCTGCTAAACCGTTAAACCTGACACGTAAACCACCCAGAATGTTTTGCTAAACTACTAAATCTTTCGGTTAAACCACTAAACCATTCTGCAAAGCCACTAAACCCCGTTAAACTATTAAACCTTCCTGTTAAACCACCAAACCCTTCTACAAGAAACGAAGACAAACGAACCACCAATACTTAACACCTCCCTTGTCCACAAACTAAAGACAAACAAACAAACGACAAAACGGAACAAGAACCAAACAAACAACGCAACGCTTTTACATGACGTCAACAAACATAGACAAATGACAAACAATAATAGATCGGGCTCCACCTTCTGTGTCAGCGGACCACCACAAACCCAGAGAAAACGACAGGAGACGACGTACGAAAAGACCACCACAGACCCACAGGAAACGACAAGAGACGACGTAGGAGAAGACCACCACAGACCCACAGGAGACGACAAAAGACGACGTACGAAAAGACCACCACAGACCCACATGAGACGACGTACGAAAAGACCACCACAGACTCAGACGAACGACAAGAGACGACACACGAGCCGGGCGACTGGGGAGAAATAGCCCTGGAATTGCTACCTGACAAGACAATTACCCAGCGAAGCCAAGGTCGGCCCAGAGCCATCCAGCATTACCTCCTCCCTCACCCACCTCCTCCTCCTCCTCCTCCTCGCCCCACAGACACACTGGTCGACCCACAGATTGACTGACTGGTCGTCCCGCACACTGGACGCCCCACACCCTGGTCGCCCTACACACTGGTCGTCCCACACACTGGTTGCCCCACACACTGGTAGCCCCACAGACACACTGGTCGTCCCACACCCTGGTCGCCCTACACACTGGTCGTCCCACACACTGGACACCCCACACCCTGGTCGCCCCACACCCTAGTCGTCCCACACACTGGTCGCCCCACACACTGGTAGCCCCACAGACACACTGGTCGACCCACAGATTGATTGGTCGTCCCACACACTGGTCGTCCCACACACACGACTTGTCCTATAACAAGGTCGTGTCAGCTGTGGTCGTCGCCTCTGTGTCTGTCAGTTACTTTTTTTGTGTCCCACGTTTTACAGATCCGTCATAATGCATGACACTTACCTCCACATGTACTATACATATGTACATTATTTACGAATCATACACCATAGATCATTATTTATATATATATATATATATATATATATATATATATATATATATATATATATATATATATATATATATATATATATATAGTTATTCATACACTTCCCATATATCATGATAATCCTTTTATTGTCTTCCTATATTATTAAAATCATTTACACAATTGTTTACATCATGATGGTAATTTACACACTCGTCACGTCCTCAGATTCGTTTACACCTTTGATGAAAATTCACAATATGGATTTAGTTTTAAGGAATCGATTATTTTTCTTTAAATATGTTTTGAAGTTTTGTCTGGAATATATCTGTGTGTTGACCAGAGCTTCACATAGATGGCGCTCTGGAAATAGCAGTCACACACACAGACACACACACACACACAGACACACACACACACACACACACACACACACACACACACACACACACACACACACACACACTAGACGTGAGGGCATTATATAGCTACATGATCTATATATTCATAAACTGACTTCTATCTCACAATCGAGCTGTTACATTTTATTAACTTTTCTATCAATGTGAAGATCATTAATGTCTCCATTATCATGTGTTCTTTCATTATCGTTCTGCCTCGAGATGGGTTGTCAGGTCAAAGGCCACAACCTTTTACTGAACACGTATGACATTCAATCCTCGTCAACTGCACAACTCACAGCGCAAATGTGTCCCAAATGGATTTATTCTTTTTTTTTTCTTGTGATGGTTTGATATTCATCCTTTGTGCCTGGAAAATGGCCTTTTTTATAGTGTGTCGCATCTCAGTATCCAGAGCTGCTCTGGAAGACTGGAGGACGAGCCTGGAACAGCGGAGGTGGTCGAGCCCCACCCTGGAGGATACGAGAGATGGCAAAGTAGTTCAGGTTTCCGTCCTTGAAACGCCTCGAGCTTTGGCCAATTTTGCCTTCACCTTTTCGTATACATTTCGTGAAGGGGGTCATTTCAGCGGGTTCCTCCTCCTCCTCCTCCTCCTCCCCGCTGCCGTTGTGAGAGCGATGAACTGCAAGGCCCAACAGTAGGGAGATTTTGTCCTTATCTAAATCACTTACGGAAGACCTTCCAGCAGCGAGCGCTACACGGTGATGGATGGCCGCCAAAGCCACCGCAACCTGGTCTCGTGGGGGCCGGGCATGGCCTCCGGATATAGAAGCCTTGTCTATTCCTGGCTGATATGTTATCCGATAAGCTATATCAATCCCAGGAGTCTGAAATAGTAAGATGATGAGATATTAAATAAGATAATCTCTCTATAATTGGTAATGTAGATATTTGTAAGATTATAGGTTTTAAATGTGTATACAGATTGAAATAAAGTGATCATATTAGCCGAAAAGATACGCTGTTATTATCTGTAGCTTTCCCACCGCCTCCCACGCCACATCTAAATAGAGTGAGAATGGTCGTTTGTGGTATAATAGGAGGGACGCGGCCCACCTGTGACGTGCGTGGTGGCCTGCGAGACGGGAAGGGTGGCCATGGGTGGGGGAGGGGGTGGGGGGGGGGGGAGGATCACCTGGTGTGATGGTAATGGCGGGACAAAAGACGGTCGACAAGCGCACTTTACCATCCAGCTCCCGCATATCTCCCGCCTCTCCGACCCCATCTCACGCCTTTAACAGATTATGTGAGGATGACCACGGCACAACACCTGCTTGGTTGACGTAATTAAAGATGGGTGATACGTCTTGATAATATATATGTGGTCGAGAGTCATAAAGTTTGGATCTAACAAGCCCCCCCCCCCCTTCCTCTCATGGTGTGGGGGGGGTAGGGTAGGGGGGTCATTATCAGGAGGTGATGAGGGTCCGGGTGAAGACTGCAGGCCGCTGGACCACAGGGAGGGAGGGAGGGAGAGGAACCCTTGATCTTAACTATATTTATCTCCCTGTTATCTTCTTGCAGTAACCACCCACACACCGTGCTCGCTACTCTCTCGTTCCTTCCTTTTCTTTTTTTTCTTTTTTTTCCGTTCTCATTAATGTGTTATCATCACATAGGAATGTCCAGCTTCTGTTTGACTGGCTGGTCGTTGTTGACCATTAGTGAGAGAGAGAGAGAGAGAGAGAGAGAGAGAGAGAGAGAGAGAGAGAGAGAGAGAGAGAGAGAGAGAGAAAATAACCTATCTACCGTATGACGTCACTGTTAATCGTATAACGCTGCTCACTTCTGATTGGTTAGGGTCAAGCAACCCATTTTCTTCTTTTTTCTTTTTTTTTTTTAGACATTTTGAAATAAAAGTGATATGAAGATGTCGAAATATGACTTTTGGAGTTGACGTAATGAGTTGAAATCCTTACCTGTTGACAGGTCATAATGCTGGGTCATTACTCAGGTCACAAGGCGAGGTCACTATTGCCAGGTCACAAGGAGAGGTCACAAGGTGAGGTCACTATTGCTAGGTCACAAGGTGAGGTCACTATTGCCAGGTCACAAGGAGAGGTCACTATTGCTAGGTCACAAGGAGAGGTCATTATTGCCAGGTCAACGACTCTTGCCAGGTCACGGGTCGTGGTGCTGTGTGATTCTTGACCAACCAGCACCTCAGCCGCGACCTGGCACGCCAACGCTGCCAGATGACCTCCTCAACGCTGGTTACCACGACCCACCTCCTCAACGCTGGGTACCACGACCCACCTCCTCAACGCCGGGTACCACGACCCACCTCCTCAACGCCGGGTACCACGACCCACCTCCTCAACGCCGGGTATCACGACCCACCTCCTCAACGCCGGGTACCACGACCCACCTCCTCAACGCTGGGTACCACGACCCACCTCCTCAACGCTGGGTACCACGACCCACCTCCTCAACGCCGGGTACCACGACCCACCTCCTCAACGCCGGGTACCACGACCCACCTCCTCAACGCCGGGTACCACGACCCACCTCCTCAACGCTGGGTACCACGACCCACCTCCTCAACGCTGGGTACCACGACCCACCTCCTCAACGCTGGGTACCACGACCCACCTCCTCAACGCTGGGAGATCACGCCCACCTCCTCAACGCTGGGAGATCACGTCATCAACGCCAGATCACACCCACAAGATAATCGACACCAACACAGACCTGACGGGAGTGTTACAGCTCTAAGATAACACCCAAGTAGGAGTAACACCACCAAGATAACACTAACACGAGGGTAGGAACCAAGATAACACTAACACGTGTGTGGTAACACCAATATAACACTAACAGTGTAGGAACACAAGACACGAGTGTAGGAACACAAGATAACACTAACATGTGTATGGTAACACCAATATAACACTAACACGTGTGTGGTAACACCAAGATAACACCAACACGTGTGTGGTAACACCAAGATAACACTAACACGTGTGTGGTAACACCAAGATAACACCAACACGTGTGTGGTAACACCAAGATAACACCAACACGTGTGTGGTAACACCAAGATAACACCAACACGTGTGTGGTAACACCAAGATAACACTAACACGTGTGTGGTAACACCAAGATAACACTAACACGTGTGTGGTAACACCAAGATAACACCAACACGTGTGTGGTAACACCAAGATAACACCAACACGTGTGTGGTAACACCAAGATAACACCAACACGTGTGTGGTAACACCAAGATAACACTAACACGTGTGTGGTAACACCAAGATAACACCAACACGTGTGTGGTAACACCAAGATAACACCAACACGTGTGTGGTAACACCAAGATAACACCAACACGTGTGTGGTAACACCAAGATAACACCAACACGTGTGTGGTAACACCAAGATAACACCAACACGTGTGTGGTAACACCAAGATAACACCAACACGTGTGTGGTAACACCAAGATAACACCAACACGTGTGTGGTAACACCAAGATAACACTAACACGTGTGTGGTAACACCAAGATAACACCAACACGTGTGTGGTAACACCAAGATAACACCAACACGTGTGTGGTAACACCAAGATAACACCAACACGTGTGTGGTAACACCAAGATAACACCAACACGTGTGTGGTAACACCAAGATAACACCAACACGTGTGTGGTAACACCAAGATAACACCAACACGTGTGTGGTAACACCAAGATAACACCAACACGTGTGTGGTAACACCAAGATAACACCAACACGTGTGTGGTAACACCAAGATAACACCAACACGTGTGTGGTAACACCAAGATAACACCAACACGTGTGTGGTAACACCAAGATAACACCAACACGTGTGTGGTAACACCAAGATAACACCAACACGTGTGTGGTAACACCAAGATAACACCAACACGTGTGTGGTAACACCAAGATAACACTAACACGTGTGTGGTAACACCAAGATAACACCAACACGTGTGTGGTAACACCAAGATAACACCAACACGTGTGTGGTAACACCAAGATAACACCAACACGTGTGTGGTAACACCAAGATAACACCAACACGTGTGTGGTAACACCAAGATAACACCAACACGTGTGTGGTAACACCAAGATAACACCAACACGTGTGTGGTAACACCAAGATAACACTAACACGTGTGTGGTAACACCAAGATAACACCAACACGTGTGTGGTAACACCAAGATAACACCAACACGTGTGTGGTAACACCAAGATAACACCAACACGTGTGTGGTAACACCAAGATAACACCAACACGTGTGTGGTAACACCAAGATAACACCAACACGTGTGTGGTAACACCAAGATAACACCAACACGTGTGTGGTAACACCAAGATAACACCAACACGTGTGTGGTAACACCAAGATAACACCAACACGTGTGTGGTAACACCAAGATAACACCAACACGTGTGTGGTAACACCAAGATAACACCAACACGTGTGTGGTAACACCAAGATAACACCAACACGTGTGTGGTAACACCAAGATAACACCAACACGTGTGTGGTAACACCAAGATAACACCAACACGTGTGTGGTAACACCAAGATAACACCAACACGTGTGTGGTAACACCAAGATAACACCAACACGTGTGTGGTAACACCAAGATAACACCAACACGTGTGTGGTAACACCAAGATAACACTAACACGTGTGTGGTAACACCAAGATAACACCAACACGTGTGTGGTAACACCAAGATAACACCAACACGTGTGTGGTAACACCAAGATAACACCAACACGTGTGTGGTAACACCAAGATAACACTAACACGTGTGTGGTAACACCAAGATAACACCAACACGTGTGTGGTAACACCAAGATAACACCAACACGTGTGTGGTAACACCAAGATAACACCAACACGTGTGTGGTAACACCAAGATAACACCAACACGTGTGTGGTAACACCAAGATAACACCAACACGTGTGTGGTAACACCAAGATAACACCAACACGTGTGTGGTAACACCAAGATAACACCAACACGTGTGTGGTAACACCAAGATAACACCAACACGTGTGTGGTAACACCAAGATAACACCAACACGTGTGTGGTAACACCAAGATAACACCAACACGTGTGTGGTAACACCAAGATAACACCAACACGTGTGTGGTAACACCAAGATAACACCAACACGTGTGTGGTAACACCAAGATAACACCAACACGTGTGTGGTAACACCAAGATAACACCAACACGTGTGTGGTAACACCAAGATAACACCAACACGTGTGTGGTAACACCAAGATAACACCAACACGTGTGTGGTAACACCAAGATAACACCAACACGTGTGTGGTAACACCAAGATAACACCAACACGTGTGTGGTAACACCAAGATAACACCAACACGTGTGTGGTAACACCAAGATAACACCAACACGTGTGTGGTAACACCAAGATAACACCAACACGTGTGTGGTAACACCAAGATAACACCAACACGTGTGTGGTAACACCAAGATAACACCAACACGTGTGTGGTAACACCAAGATAACACCAACACGTGTGTGGTAACACCAAGATAACACCAACACGTGTGTGGTAACACCAAGATAACACCAACACGTGTGTGGTAACACCAAGATAACACCAACACGTGTGTGGTAACACCAAGATAACACCAACACGTGTGTGGTAACACCAAGATAACACCAACACGTGTGTGGTAACACCAAGATAACACCAACACGTGTGTGGTAACACCAAGATAACACCAACACGTGTGTGGTAACACCAAGATAACACCAACACGTGTGTGGTAACACCAAGATAACACCAACACGTGTGTGGTAACACCAAGATAACACCAACACGTGTGTGGTAACACCAAGATAACACCAACACGTGTGTGGTAACACCAAGATAACACCAACACGTGTGTGGTAACACCAAGATAACACCAACACGTGTGTGGTAACACCAAGATAACACCAACACGTGTGTGGTAACACCAAGATAACACCAACACGTGTGTGGTAACACCAAGATAACACTAACACGTGTGTGGTAACACCAAGATAACACCAACACGTGTGTGGTAACACCAAGATAACACCAACACGTGTGTGGTAACACCAAGATAACACCAACACGTGTGTGGTAACACCAAGATAACACCAACACGTGTGTGGTAACACCAAGATAACACCAACACGTGTGTGGTAACACCAAGATAACACCAACACGTGTGTGGTAACACCAAGATAACACCAACACGTGTGTGGTAACACCAAGATAACACCAACACGTGTGTGGTAACACCAAGATAACACCAACACGTGTGTGGTAACACCAAGATAACACCAACACGTGTGTGGTAACACCAAGATAACACTAACACGTGTGTGGTAACACCAAGATAACACCAACACGTGTGTGGTAACACCAAGATAACACCAACACGTGTGTGGTAACACCAAGATAACACCAACACGTGTGTGGTAACACCAAGATAACACCAACACGTGTGTGGTAACACCAAGATAACACCAACACGTGTGTGGTAACACCAAGATAACACCAACACGTGTGTGGTAACACCAAGATAACACCAACACGTGTGTGGTAACACCAAGATAACACCAACACGTGTGTGGTAACACCAAGATAACACCAACACGTGTGTGGTAACACCAAGATAACACCAACACGTGTGTGGTAACACCAATATAACACTAACAGTGTAGAACACAAGACACGAGTGTAGGAACACAAGACACGAGTGTAGGAACACAAGACACGAGTGTAGGAACACAAGACACGAGTGTAGGAACACAAGATAACACTAACACGTGTGTGGTAACACCAAGATAACACCAACACGTGTGTGGTAACACCAAGATAACACCAACACGTGTGTGGTAACACCAAGATAACACCAACACGTGTGTGGTAACACCAAGATAACACCAACACGTGTGTGGTAACACCAAGATAACACCAACACGTGTGTGGTAACACCAAGATAACACCAACACGTGTGTGGTAACACCAAGATAACACCAACACGTGTGTGGTAACACCAAGATAACACCAACACGTGTGTGGTAACACCAAGATAACACCAACACGTGTGTGGTAACACCAAGATAACACCAACACGTGTGTGGTAACACCAAGATAACACCAACACGTGTGTGGTAACACCAAGATAACACCAACACGTGTGTGGTAACACCAAGATAACACCAACACGTGTGTGGTAACACCAAGATAACACTAACACGTGTGTGGTAACACCAAGATAACACCAACACGTGTGTGGTAACACCAAGATAACACCAACACGTGTGTGGTAACACCAAGATAACACCAACACGTGTGTGGTAACACCAAGATAACACCAACACGTGTGTGGTAACACCAAGATAACACCAACACGTGTGTGGTAACACCAAGATAACACCAACACGTGTGTGGTAACACCAAGATAACACCAACACGTGTGTGGTAACACCAAGATAACACCAACACGTGTGTGGTAACACCAAGATAACACCAACACGTGTGTGGTAACACCAAGATAACACCAACACGTGTGTGGTAACACCAAGATAACACCAACACGTGTGTGGTAACACCAAGATAACACCAACACGTGTGTGGTAACACCAAGATAACACCAACACGTGTGTGGTAACACCAAGATAACACCAACACGTGTGTGGTAACACCAAGATAACACCAACACGTGTGTGGTAACACCAAGATAACACCAACACGTGTGTGGTAACACCAAGATAACACCAACACGTGTGTGGTAACACCAAGATAACACCAACACGTGTGTGGTAACACCAAGATAACACCAACACGTGTGTGGTAACACCAAGATAACACCAACACGTGTGTGGTAACACCAAGATAACACCAACACGTGTGTGGTAACACCAAGATAACACCAACACGTGTGTGGTAACACCAAGATAACACCAACACGTGTGTGGTAACACCAAGATAACACCAACACGTGTGTGGTAACACCAAGATAACACCAACACGTGTGTGGTAACACCAAGATAACACTAACACGTGTGTGGTAACACCAAGATAACACCAACACGTGTGTGGTAACACCAAGATAACACCAACACGTGTGTGGTAACACCAAGATAACACCAACACGTGTGTGGTAACACCAAGATAACACCAACACGTGTGTGGTAACACCAAGATAACACTAACACGTGTGTGGTAACACCAAGATAACACCAACACGTGTGTGGTAACACCAAGATAACACCAACACGTGTGTGGTAACACCAAGATAACACCAACACGTGTGTGGTAACACCAAGATAACACCAACACGTGTGTGGTAACACCAAGATAACACCAACACGTGTGTGGTAACACCAAGATAACACCAACACGTGTGTGGTAACACCAAGATAACACCAACACGTGTGTGGTAACACCAAGATAACACCAACACGTGTGTGGTAACACCAAGATAACACCAACACGTGTGTGGTAACACCAAGATAACACCAACACGTGTGTGGTAACACCAAGATAACACCAACACGTGTGTGGTAACACCAAGATAACACCAACACGTGTGTGGTAACACCAAGATAACACCAACACGTGTGTGGTAACACCAAGATAACACCAACACGTGTGTGGTAACACCAAGATAACACCAACACGTGTGTGGTAACACCAAGATAACACCAACACGTGTGTGGTAACACCAAGATAACACCAACACGTGTGTGGTAACACCAAGATAACACCAACACGTGTGTGGTAACACCAAGATAACACCAACACGTGTGTGGTAACACCAAGATAACACCAACACGTGTGTGGTAACACCAAGATAACACCAACACGTGTGTGGTAACACCAAGATAACACCAACACGTGTGTGGTAACACCAAGATAACACCAACACGTGTGTGGTAACACCAAGATAACACCAACACGTGTGTGGTAACACCAAGATAACACCAACACGCTAAAAGGAAAAAAAAAAGCGAAAAAGAAAAAAAAAAAAAAAAAAAAGGAAAAAAAGAGAAGGAATAAGGGCGGCGACGAGAGAAGCGGAACGAAGGGATAACGGGACGAGAGACCAGGAAGGAAGAGGTGGCGAAGAAAGCGTCGGTGGCGGAGGAGCGGGGGCGAACCGACGAGGGGGCGAGGAAGCGACGGAGGAGCGCGCCGGGGAAACGGCCACGGGGAATCGTGGCGACGGAGAGAAAGGAGAAGGAGGGCAGCGAAAGGTGGCGAGAAATACCCATTCCTGAGGTGGTCAGGTCTTTGTGAACCCTGAAGTTTCCGCTGGACAACATTTTGCTGCCATGTTGAGAAATGCTTCGCGGGCCATTGAGGATGGTCCTCGGTAATTGCGCTCGAGGTCTTAACAGGCCCTTCCCCCCTCCCTCCCTCCCCCTCCCTCCTACACTTGTTGATGCTCGCCTCCTCCTTGAATGAAATCCTCGAGGCTTACGGTGCACCGGGAGCCGCTAACGACCATTACACGGGCGTTAAGGGTCATTTTATCAACATTAAGGAGGCAGTTAGCGAGGGCATTGTGTGGTGGTCCGGCGCGTGGCGGTGGTCTGGGAGATCGTCCAAGGTGGGGCATTGTGGCCAGCCGGCAGGGGGGCTTTCAGGCGTGTGACTTGTGGAGCTGCCGGGCTGGGGAGAACCCCAGCGGGGGGTGTGTGTGTGTGTGTGTCCGACCCTCCGCCCAGGTCCTCACCCCTAGTGGGGAGGGGGGAGGGTGGTGACGGCGGCGCTGGAGCAGGTGAGGAGGTATGGTGGAGGGTTGTGGTTGTGGTGGTGGGGTATGGTGGAGGGTTGTGGTTGTGGTGGTGGGGGATGGTGATGGAGCTATTGTTGTTGGTGGTGGCGATCGTGGTTGTGGTTGTGGTGGCTGTGGTGGTGTGTGTTGTTGCGCCTCGCGTTGATAACGAGGGTAACGATTGTTACGGGGTTTGAGGCGGTCAGGATGATGATGGTGGTGCAATTGATCGTTAAGGCACTTGTGGGACGAGCTGCTTGCAAAGCGTCGCTCCTCTTCATTCCAAAGACTCACAAGAACTCATTAGGACCAGACTTTAAGAAAGTGCTAAAGAGAAAGGGAAGCGTGGATTAGAAAAAAAAGGAAAACGTTCTGTGGGCTCTGGAGGTAATTAAATAAAAAAGATCCTGCCTTCTGAAAACGGACTGCTCGTTTCTCTCAGAAAACGGACTGCTCGTCTCTGTCAGAAAACGGACTGCTCGTCTCTGTCAGAATAAAAAAAAGTGAGAAGGTAGAGTTCTAGAACTTAGCCGAGTAGATGAAGAAACAGACGTCGCAGCAGCCCGGCCTTGGGTTACAAACGGCCGCACAGTGTGGTCAAGATGACGCACTGGCTTGACGAGTGGTCTGGCTAATGGCGGAGGCACACAAGCACCCAACCCTCAGGAGCCATCACTAAGTACCGTCGTCATCAAGGATCGTATGGTCGTCATCAAGGGTCGTATGGTCGTTCTCAAGGGTCGTATGGTCGTTCTCAAGGGTCGTATGGTCGTTCTCAAGGGTCGTATGGTCGTCATGAAGGGTCGTATGGTCGTTCTCAAGGGTCGTATGGTCGTCATCAAGGGTCGTATGGTCGTCATCAAGGGTCGTATGGTCGTTCTCAAGGGTCGCACTGTCATGCTAACAAGTTTAAACAATCAACAAGACCGCGTCTTTATCAAGCATTTCTAAGCCTACTGACCACAGTCATTCCTTCCCATACAACCAACTCATCATTTGTCCAACAGGCCATTGAGAAGTCATTAGTTCCCGACCATACGGCGAGGGACCTCAAGGGTAGGGGAATAACAGACCATACAGCCAGGAGGGTCGGGCTCAGGGTCTGTGAAAGAGATATGGCCGGCGTCCATTATCAAGTCTCTCTAAGTAGCGTTGTCTCTCTCTCTCTCTCTCTCTCTCTCTCTCTCTCTCTCTCTCTCTCTCTCTCTCTCTCTCTCTCTCTCTCTCTCTCTCTCTCTCTCTCTCATGAAGGCAATTGTCCATAGCTCCGTGGCCAAACAATGGCGCGTCACCCTCTCGGCTTCCTTTAAACCTCCCCGTAGCCCAATTTCTCTCTCTCTCTCTCTCTCTCTCTCTCTCTCTCTCTCTCTCTCTCTCTCTCTCTCTCTCTCTCTCTCTCTCTCCCCAAACCACTAAGGATGTTACCCATTATCGGTCCGGGATGAACCCGTGATGGGGGGGGAGGGAGAATGGGTAATGGCGTGACCATTGGCTGACTGTGCCATGAATAAACTCGACTCAAATCAGCGAGGGGCCGATAGTGGGGAGTGTCTGCATTGTGGGGTTGGGGTAGTAGTGGAACTCCGCGTTTGAAGGACAACAACATTGGACCTCTCTACTCTCTTCTGCTAGAGCAAAAGTGGGAGACTTATCGTTCCTGGCGATTATGTAGAGAGAGATCAAAGCATCATACGATATACAATGGTACGATCTATATTCCCCCTGAGTACAGCGATGTTTGGCGGTCGATCTCAAGGACATCAAATTCAGCTCAGAGGTCGAACACGGACCACCACATTCGACTTTGACAGGAGTAGCTAATGACTTGAAGAGGATCCCCCACTCGAGGTGACCCATAATAATTCTATGGAACGACACTGGATGACCTTTTTTTTTCGAGCTGGGACGACCCCTTCCCCAACCTAGAACAACCTTATTTCCTTCAGTGTTAGGAATCTGTGGCGTGACCCTGTGTGGTATAGCATCCTATGGCCATTTCATAACCCTTTCCCCTTCGTCCCCGGCGATATAAACGGGTCGAGTAGAGCGACAATGGCGATTTTTAAGCCACTCTCATCGACGTATGTGGCAGGACGTTCTGAGCTGAAGATCATAATGCGACAGTAACAGCTCAAACCCACAGTACTGAGTGCTGGAGTTATTTTCTCGATCCCATGGGCCATGGAAGGGAGTGTTTGGCATCGACACTTAAGGGATCAGCCAGGCCCTTAGGTTCAGTGTTAACGATATTCGTGAATCATACCAGTGGTTACTGTACGAACCAATGAAGCTGTAGGGCGGTTGCCCAAGTTATAAAAAAAGAACAATACACACACACACACACACACACACACACACACACACAAATGTATCCTGTGGCAGCCGAGTCGGGTGCAATCTGTTGTACATGTGAGCAAGTGTTTGGATGACAGATAAGTGCATGTTGTCTTCGTGTGTATTTTCCTTCTCTCATTAATCTGAATATATATATATATATATATATATATATATATATATATATATATATATATATATATATATATATATATATATATATATATGCAGAGTGATGGATGGAGATAGATATATATATATAATCCTCACTGACAATTATCTATCTCGCTTCGTCTCCTATAATTCGCCAGCAACATCCCCTCCCTACCTCATTCATGTGACATAATTCCTATAATTTCTTCCTATAATTGTGGCTATATCAAGTCCGTCGGCCACCGTGAGGGACGTGTTTCCTGCGCTAACCCTTCCAATCCACCGTCACATCGTCTTTACTTTCTATGTCAACCTGAAGAGAAATTATCACTTTACTGACGCCCTGGCTGACGCTGGCCTGACACCTGCTCATGACAGCCGCTGACAACTGGCCAATTATCTGACGTTAATACAGAAATCGAAACCCAGGCGAACGAATTAGCAATTATGTTCACGTGACGAGTGTAGGCTACCCCTCACGTGACCCAAGTATTCCACGTGGTGTCGCGAATATCGAATATAGACTCCCACGTGAGGGAACCACTCCACTTGCTGTGCGAATATTGTGTGAATATCTAGTGGCTAGTTTCTTGAGACATTTTGAGCGGATCTTGGGATATTCCTAAGAAGGGTGTGTTGATTGGTCATTAGAGTAGTTCGGAGGTAGGGAGGGTGGGTCGTCATGGAGGGTCGTTCAGGGGTCGTGTTTTTAGAGGCCAGAGTCGTGGTGCCTCAGACAACCTGGGGCTGAAGGTCGTTTCGTCATGGTCGTTTGAGACGTTCGGGTTGTTGTGTGCATCAGTGACAAAGGCAGTTACAGGAGTGGCACAAGAATGACGACCTCGTAGCGAGTAGTTGAGGGTAGTTATGCCCTAGTCAAGTGAGAGAGAGAGAGAGAGAGAGAGAGAGAGAGAGAGAGAGAGAGAGAGAGAGAGAGAGAGATAACTGACGGGTGTGTGTGTGTGTGTGTGTGTGTGTGTGTGTGTGTGTGTGACACGGGCTGGTGACTTCTCCCGTAATAATGACTGCCACTATTGATTACCTGGGTTGGTGGTCACCAGGCTATTAACCTCCCATATTACCCTCCCATGTTGACAGCTGCTGCCCTGCGCACACCCCTCCTCCTCCACGCCCCACACAACCTCCCCTCCCCCCTTCCCACCACCTCTAACTATACAACAAGATAACTCCAACAACCTCAACCCAAGGATCACTCTTAACCAGTCTGTATATAATTGACTTTTGTAGTGAAGATAGACCTTAAGAATGTATCATATAAAGTGGGTTTTTTGGGTTTGTTTTTGAGGCGATTCAAGGGTCGTTTTTTTTTTCTTTTTGAAGTTTAATGGATAACCTGAGTCAACGGGGATTTATTGATAATTCATAAGATAATTTGGACAGGAAGGGTTGACAGGTGGCGGTGTGTTCTGGAGGCTGGTTGTGGCGTGTGTACTGGATGATGGGTAGTGAGGTGTGTACTGGAAGACTGGTGAGAGATACAGAAGTTTACTGGAGCGCAGATGATGGAAGTGTGTGTATATACTGGGGGATAGATGAGGTGTGGACGTGTACTGGTCGATACGTGATTATTGTAGAGGTGTACTGGAGGGAGGACAAGCTGTAGTAGGTGTACTGGAGGGAGGACAAGCTGTAGTAGGTGTGCTGGAGGGAGGACAAGTTGTAGTAGGTGTACTGGAGGGAGGACAAGCTGTAGTAGGTGTACTGGAGGGAGGACAAGTTGTAGTAGGTGTACTGGTAGCTTGCCAGGTCAACACCCACCACGCCTCGTGAGCTGTGGTTAAACATACTGGTTGACTGGCTGGTCAGTCAACCAGCCACCCAGTTAGCCACTCAACCAAACCAACCACCCAGCAACTAACCAACGACCCATCCTCTCATCCAACCAGCCAATCACACATCCGATCAGACGCAAGACTCAATGTATCAGTCAAACTTATCAATCAACTTATATGAGTTGAACACAAAACAAGTTTTGTTGATATGGTGAAAATTAGCCAGTCTTGGTAATATTACCGTATATATATATATATATATATATATATATATATATATATATATATATATATATATATATATATATATATATATATATGTATATGTATTTCAAAAGGCAGGGTGTGTGTGTCCACGCAGTGGTGGTCCGAATATATGTGCATAATGTTATACAATGAATTGCGTACAGAAAAGCTTATCACGTAGCGCTTGTAGATGTTAACACTTGTCATACGATAAACAGATATATTTTCTTTCTTTACACACACACACACACACACACACACACACACTGGTAGCAGTAAGGAACCCGCCCACGTGTTCCACCTGGTAGCAGTAAGGAACCCGCCCACGTGTTCCATCTGGTAGCAGTAAGGAACCCGCCCACGTGTTCCATCTGGTAGCAGTAAGGAACCCGCCCACGTGTTCCATCTGGTAGCAGTAAGGAACCCGCCCACGTGTTCCATCTGGTAGCAGTAAGGAACCCGCCCACGTGTTCCATCTGGTAGCAGTAAGGAACCCGCCCACGTGTTCCATCTGGTAGCAGTAAGGAACCCGCCCACGTGTTCCATCTGGTAGCAGTAAGGAACCCGCCCACGTGTTCCATCTGGTAGCAGTAAGGAACCCGCCCACGTGTTCCATCTGGTAGCAGTAAGGAACCCGCCCACGTGTTCCATCTGGTAGCAGTAAGGAACCCGCCCACGTGTTCCATCTGGTAGCAGTAAGGAACCCGCCCACGTGTTCCATCTGGTAGCAGTAAGGAACCCGCCCACGTGTTCCATCTGGTAGCAGTAAGGAACCCGCCCACGTGTTCCATCTGGTAGCAGTAAGGAACCCGCCCACGTGTTCCATCCGGTAGCAACAAGGAAGCGACAAATCTTTACAAGTGTTTACATCTGAAGCCTGGGTTAACCTGAGCATTAGTCCTCTTCACACACAAAGGCGAATTTACTCTATATTAATCATCATTACCCACCTTGTCGTATAATGGCCCGTATGATTGATGACCCAGAGGCCACTTAGTCAAGACGTGGGCAATAGGGAGTCAACCCACGAAGGCTTTTAGAACCCACAAACACTTTATTTAAATGGGAAGGAGCGACCTTAATGGTCTTTGTCAATTAAGGTCTCCCTAGTCGCTAAACCAGCTGATTCCCAGCAGCAATCGCAGGTCAAAGACAGGCTTTTCGTCCCTCGTATTTCGATTGTTTGGTGCGTAATGGCGTTCACTTTGTACGACAGGCAGGTGATTAGCCGATCATTACTATCATCTGAGAGACGGAGAGGTGATTGGCCAGAGCGTCATATTATGATTTTGGCGCCGACGAGAAGTTTAGCGTTTGTGTCTTGAGGATGAGGTTGTGTCTTGAGGATGAGGTTGTGTCTTGAGGATGAGCTTGTGTCTTGAGGATGAGGTTGTGTCTTGAGGATGAGCTTGTGTCTTGAGGATGAGGTTGTGTCTTGAGGATGAGCTTGTGTCTTGAGGATGAGGTTGTGTCTTGAGGATGAGGTTGTGTCTTGAGGATGAGGTTGTGTCTGCCTGACTGCCAGACCTGGGCGAGTGTCGGGGTGAGGAAGTTTTGTGTACAGTGATGATAGGGGAGGATACATACCTTGGGTGCTGGGTGATACATACCTTGGGTGCTGGGTGATTCATACCTTGGGTGTTGGGTGATACATGTCCTGGGTGCTGGGTGATACACGTCCTAGGTGTTAGGTGATACATGTCCTGGGTGCTGGGGATACACCTCCTAGGTGTTGGGTGATACATGTCCTGGGTGCTGGGGATACAGGAATCCCCGTCGAAGGGAAATGTTATGGAATACAGTAATGAATCAAACAATAAATTGTTCCTCATGCTATTTTCCTCCAATATTTTTCCTCATATTTTTTTTTAATCAGTGAAGATATTCGTATCCCAGAGTGACAATAACCATCATTTTCTTCCTAATCTGATAATTAAGATCCCTGTGAGATATATATATCTTTGACATAAGCATTATATATATATATATATATATATATATATATATATATATATATATATATATATATATCCTTGATTCCTTGTTTTTGTTAATATTATCATCAATATATGTTATATATGTATGGTAGTCTGAGAATTATATGATCTAACTTTGATAATCTGTGCATTCCATCTCACCAGCCAGTCCCTGTCATGTTGCTAGATAATTAGTCGCAGGGATTATCGTTAATCTGTATCCCAAGGTATTTTTTTTTTTTGTGTGTGTGTTGTGATAATTCACATGTGTCATTCTGTATGATTCCAAGAATAGGATTATCTGTGTGAGGATAGTGTGGTAATTTATTCTGCATTAGGGAAGGAATTATTGAACTCTTTTTTTGTGGATTATATGAGAATTTTGTGCCTTTTTCACTGTTTTATTATTGTAGCTCATAATTTGTCATCGATTGCGATTAGTTCTGGAAATAAACCACTAAATTGTGAGCAACATTTATTGATTTAATGGAGGAAATTATTGTCATGTTCATTTGAGTACAACTGGCATCTTGTATGCTGGCCACCACCGCCTGGTCATCTACTGTGGGTTGTGAGTAACTTCAGCCATTACCTCTGTCGTCTGGTTTGGTATACGAGCTAACCGCTGGCCAGGGAGCTATTATAACCCTTACGGAAGAATGATACCTACAGGAGCCGACTATCCGGTAATTACAGATATCATCATCATTAGCATATTATCTTCGGTCCCTCTTTAGGGAAGATTTATAGGCCCAGACACCGGTGTGTCACATCTGCGTGAGGGGGAGCACCATATAAAGCTCTGGTGGACCAGAAGAAACTTATCTCCAGGATTGGATGTGACGTCTTCATGTCAACGTTGTGTTGGTCCCGTGGCCTCCTCCGCCGCGGGTGATTAATGATGACCCTCTGTCCCTCCCTTCCTCTCCTCTGCCCCCAGAGGACCTGGGGCGCGCACGCGAGGGCAAGGCTGGAGCCGAAGGAACGCAATCCAAACGCAAGCCACCCGAGAGAGAGAGAGAGAGAGAGAGAGAGAGGGCGCGCGCGGCGGCGTCAGTTATCCTATGCGTCAGATGGAGACAGTTGTCAAGTTTCGGCGATGGTGTCAGTTCGACCTCCGCCATACACACACACACACACGTCTCATTATTTATGATTAATGGTCCTGACTTGAGGGTGGGGGTGAAGGGGCGATACCTGGGGTGTATGTCGGCGAAGACGACGACGGCGGAGTTACGGAGGTGGGAGACGAGGAAGGGCGGGCCGGCGCCGCCCCCCCGCCGACGACGAAGACCTTATCGCCCACGGGAGACCCAGAGAGGTGGCGCTGATCGTGGCGAGATTAATAGGTTTAATTGGTAGAGGAGGAGGAGGACCACCCTCCCCCTCCTACCCCGCCCCCCCCCCCCCCCCCCTACTGTCTCCGGTGATAGAGAGAAGAAGGAGTGTGGTTCCTTCCTGACTACCTACTTACCTCCCCCCCCCCAACCCCCAACTACCCCCTAAAATCTTTCATGGTGTTGTTGTTGTTGTTGTTGTTGTGTCGCAAGAAAGTGTTCGTCCGGCGGTTGTAAATCCTGCCGTCACGGGTGTGTTGATGTTGGCCTTTGGTGATGATATTCCAGGTGTGCACACGTGGGTTGCACACCACCGTGGTGCTCGTACAGGTGTTCCTTGTGTTACCTGTGACTCCGTAACGACCAGGTTGGTGATTGATGGTAAAGGATGACTACTGGTTACGCCCATAATCCTGATTATAAAGTTTCAGAATCATTATATATATATATATATATATATATATATATATATATATATATATATATATATATATATATATATATATATATTTATATATATATATATCTTCGTCTCTTCGGTGCATATCAACTGACTGTTATATTTTTCTCGTGTCTCCCCCGATGATGTGATTATTACACGAAAGTGCGCTTGGGAACTTATCGTGTTTCATTTTCCCCGTGGACTCATCGGAATACATATATATATATATATATATATATATATATATATATATATATATATATATATATATATATATATATATATGTGTGTGTGTGTGTGTGTGTGTGTGTGTGTGTGTGTATGTGTGTAGGTAATAGATTTCATCTATGATAATGAGATACATGACAGGTGACATTTCTCACATACCTACGACCCCTCACCAGAACCTATGATCAAACAAGTGATTGGCACCTGCAATTTGTATATCAAAGCAGAATTTCTGAAACTAAATTGTGAGAACCCAAACACCAAATTCATCCTTGTGAAATGTAGATGACATTTGTATCTCGTTTCAGTTATGAACTGTGGGGGATCAGGCAACTTGTTTACGACAGCTGTCGGCATGAAGCCTTTGTTTACTGGTTGTTGCTTCATATTTACACGCTTGTAGTAAAAGATTTTCAATCCGTTTATCATTTCGACCCCTATGATATCGTATAGCAATTTCTAATTGAGTTTTGCCACCTGTATAAAGAATATGCCCCTCTTATTTATCATTTATCTGTAAAGCGAGAAACGGCGAACGCGTATGAAACATTTTACAAAGATTATGTGAAATATTTTCATATTCATTCTTGATATATATATATATATTGTATCTGAACAACAAAGTGGTTATACGTGGGTTAATTCATGATGATATTCCATGCCTGATATGCAAATACAGTCATACAAAAACCAATGTATCAAAAAGTGTTGTTGCGCATGAGCCATTGCGTCTCATATAAATGTCGAACCCGGGTTCGAACCGTTCCATTTCCACCTGAATGTTGTTGGCGTTCGACGTTTATCAATGAACTGTTGAAAGGGTGTTGGGACATTATTCGTAAACATGTTACATGTTACATATCTGTTGTCATGCAGTCTTTCCGCATTATTTTGTGCTGTTTCAAATTTCGTTGTGTTAGGATCAATTGGCAGTGTTGATCTTTCTTTACATACAAGTTTAATAAGGTTCCTTAACATTCGGGTCATTATTTTCTTTGTCATTTGCTGTGAAAACAACAAAGACACGATTCAATCTTCTTTTTCTCTTTTTTTTTTCACTATCAAGGAGGCTAAACATGAACAGTGCAGCGACTCACTGTATACCACTGCCATCACAGCTGCACTGCTGCAGGCAAGACAAGACCACACTGCAGGACACCCCCCTACCCCATGATTTCCTCCCCCGGTCGACCAGCCCGAACGAGCCAACTGCCACCTGTAAGTGACCAAACCACCTCACGTCATCCCGCTCACGACGCGCAGGCCAACGTGGACAACGTCTTCCATCCGTGTTGCCCATTAGTTCTATAGACAGTGACGCGCTAATACAGGAGGACCTCGCCCGCCACCACGGTATATCCACCCAACACGGACAACCATCAGGTATGTACGATGTTATTGTGTTGTTAAATGTTGGCTTTGTTTTGATTTTGAATGTGTTTTGATGGTTGGATACTTGTCTCTGAACCGTCTATTAATATACATCGTCCCTTGTGTGTGTGTGTATATATATATATATATATATATATATATATATATATATATATATATATATATATATATATATATATGAATCAATGAAGTGTAGGGTGACAGAGGCACATTCAACATTGTACTCCCGTTCGTCTTTAAGTAACTACGAAGTAAATGCTACTATTGATTAACGCGGTTTCTTTTGTTGGTCGCGCCGTAATGCGTTTTCTTGGAAGACGAGCTTTTTCATTTATCGTTTTATTATTGAAGTACTGCATTATGCTAATTAGGGGCGACAGTCTTCTGGGCTTAGACCATTGTCGCTATTCCCCTCGGTCGGGTATGCAAATTTTGGACTCTCCAATGCTAATAGATTGGCGGAGTTGTGCTGGGGGTTTAATTTGCGCCCTGTGGAAGGACCTCATAAAGAGATCATTTAGTTTTATTGGTCAACTCCCGGGCCATTTTTCTGGGGCGGGTGTGTGACGCTGGTGACGGACTGGCAGACCCTTGTAACGCTGGGAGTACGACGTTTCCCTACGCTTTGACGCGAGTAATGTGACACGCGTCTCTGCGTAACACTGGTAACGTAGCCTTTCTCTAAGCTTGTGTGACGCTGCTCCTGTTACGTGTGACTAAGCTTGTGTGACGGCGTGACGTCTCGTTAATCTCCCCCCCCCTTTCCATGTTACGAGCCTCAACGTTGTCTCATGATCCACGAGACTGTTCTTACTCGCCAGGAGATGGTGAAGTGGGTAGTTAGGAGGGGGGTAGTTAGTGTGACAATAGTGAAGTGGGTGGTTAGGAGGGGGGTAGTTAGTGTGACGATAGTGAAGTGGGTAGTTAGCAGGGGATAGTTACTGTGATGATAGTGAAATGGTTAGTTAGCAGGGGGTAGTTAGTGAGTGTGATGATAGTGAAGTGGGTGGTTAGCGGGGGATAGTTAATGATGACAGTGAAGTGGGTAGAGAGTCAGGCGATAGTGAAGGTGGACCACAGTGACAGTGAGAGGAGTGAGGGGGGGAAAAAAAAGTAATTCTTAAAGAATGTTCGTGAAGGTTTAATGATATAATGGGTGGAATTAATCACTGAGCTTAATTACGACTATGCTGACCTAAGGGAAGGTGGGGGGGCGTAGGTGGGGTCTGCTGGGAGACTGGGTCATTGATGAATGACCATGTCATTAGCCATTGATCCCCTCTCATTACTCATCAACAAGATCAAGTAGTCACTAGTGTGTGACGTGGGATATCATGATCAAATGTGTCATTAATTGTGTACTTAGATTATTATCTGGTTATTATAATCTAATAATATAACCCTACACATCCTAGTGATAGGAGAGCGAGTGTCGGTTTACCGCGCATGACCTGGTTAAGATGCCAGTATTACTGCGCATGACCTGGTTAAGATGCCAGTATTACTGCGCATGACCTGGTTAAGATGCCAGTATTACTGCGCATGACCTGGTTAAGATGCCAGTATTACTGCGCATGACCTGGTTAAGATGCCAGTATTACTGCGCATGACCTGGTTAAGATGCCAGTATTACTGCGCATGACCTGGTTAAGATGCCAGTATTACTGCGCATGACCTGGTTAAGATGCCAGTATTACTGCGCATGACCTGGTTAAGATGCCAGTATTACTGCGCATGACCTGGTTAAGATGCCAGTATTACTGCGCATGACCTGGTTAAGATGCCAGTATTACTGCGCATGACCTGGTTAAGATGCCAGTATTACTGCGCATGACCTGGTTAAGATGCCAGTATTACTGCGCATGACCTGGTTAAGATGCCAGTATTACTGCGCATGACCTGGTTAAGATGCCAGTATTACTGCGCATGACCTGGTTAAGATGCCAGTATTACTGCGCATGACCTGGTTAAGATGCCAGTATTACTGCGCATGACCTGGTTAAGATGCCAGTATTACTGCGCATGACCTGGTTAAGATGCCAGTATTACTGCGCATGACCTGGTTAAGATGCCAGTATTACTGCGCATGACCTGGTTAAGATGCCAGTATTACTGCGCATGACCTGGTTAAGATGCCAGTATTACTGCGCATGACCTGGTTAAGATGCCAGTATTACTGCGCATGACCTGGTTAAGATGCCAGTATTACTGCGCATGACCTGGTTAAGATGCCAGTATTACTGCGCATGACCTGGTTAAGATGCCAGTATTACTGCGCATGACCTGGTTAAGATGCCAGTATTACTGCGCATGACCTGGTTAAGATGCCAGTATTACTGCGCATGACCTGGTTAAGATGCCAGTATTACTGCGCATGACCTGGTTAAGATGCCAGTATTACTGCGCATGACCTGGTTAAGATGCCAGTATTACTGCGCATGACCTGGTTAAGATGCCAGTATTACTGCGCATGACCTGGTTAAGATGCCAGTATTACTGCGCATGACCTGGTTAAGATGCCAGTATTACTGCGCATGACCTGGTTAAGATGCCAGTATTACTGCGCATGACCTGGTTAAGATGCCAGTATTACTGCGCATGACCTGGTTAAGATGCCAGTATTACTGCGCATGACCTGGTTAAGATGCCAGTATTACTGCGCATGACCTGGTTAAGATGCCAGTATTACTGCGCATGACCTGGTTAAGATGCCAGTATTACTGCGCATGACCTGGTTAAGATGCCAGTATTACTGCGCATGACCTGGTTAAGATGCCAGTATTACTGCGCATGACCTGGTTAAGATGCCAGTATTACTGCGCATGACCTGGTTAAGATGCCAGTATTACTGCGCATGACCTGGTTAAGATGCCAGTATTACTGCGCATGACCTGGTTAAGATGCCAGTATTACTGCGCATGACCTGGTTAAGATGCCAGTATTACTGCGCATGACCTGGTTAAGATGCCAGTATTACTGCGCATGACCTGGTTAAGATGCCAGTATTACTGCGCATGACCTGGTTAAGATGCCAGTATTACTGCGCATGACCTGGTTAAGATGCCAGTATTACTGCGCATGACCTGGTTAAGATGCCAGTATTACTGCGCATGACCTGGTTAAGATGCCAGTATTACTGCGCATGACCTGGTTAAGATGCCAGTATTACTGCGCATGACCTGGTTAAGATGCCAGTATTACTGCGCATGACCTGGTTAAGATGCCAGTATTACTGCGCATGACCTGGTTAAGATGCCAGTATTACTGCGCATGACCTGGTTAAGATGCCAGTATTACTGCGCATGACCTGGTTAAGATGCCAGTATTACTGCGCATGACCTGGTTAAGATGCCAGTATTACTGCGCATGACCTGGTTAAGATGCCAGTATTACTGCGCATGACCTGGTTAAGATGCCAGTATTACTGCGCATGACCTGGTTAAGATGCCAGTATTACTGCGCATGACCTGGTTAAGATGCCAGTATTACTGCGCATGACCTGGTTAAGATGCCAGTATTACTGCGCATGACCTGGTTAAGATGCCAGTATTACTGCGCATGACCTGGTTAAGATGCCAGTATTACTGCGCATGACCTGGTTAAGATGCCAGTATTACTGCGCATGACCTGGTTAAGATGCCAGTATTACTGCGCATGACCTGGTTAAGATGCCAGTATTACTGCGCATGACCTGGTTAAGATGCCAGTATTACTGCGCATGACCTGGTTAAGATGCCAGTATTACTGCGCATGACCTGGTTAAGATGCCAGTATTACTGCGCATGACCTGGTTAAGATGCCAGTATTACTGCGCATGACCTGGTTAAGATGCCAGTATTACTGCGCATGACCTGGTTAAGATGCCAGTATTACTGCGCATGACCTGGTTAAGATGCCAGTATTACTGCGCATGACCTGGTTAAGATGCCAGTATTACTGCGCATGACCTGGTTAAGATGCCAGTATTACTGCGCATGACCTGGTTAAGATGCCAGTATTACTGCGCATGACCTGGTTAAGATGCCAGTATTACTGCGCATGACCTGGTTAAGATGCCAGTATTACTGCGCATGACCTGGTTAAGATGCCAGTATTACTGCGCATGACCTGGTTAAGATGCCAGTATTACTGCGCATGACCTGGTTAAGATGCCAGTATTACTGCGCATGACCTGGTTAAGATGCCAGTATTACTGCGCATGACCTGGTTAAGATGCCAGTATTACTGCGCATGACCTGGTTAAGATGCCAGTATTACTGCGCATGACCTGGTTAAGATGCCAGTATTACTGCGCATGACCTGGTTAAGATGCCAGTATTACTGCGCATGACCTGGTTAAGATGCCAGTATTACTGCGCATGACCTGGTTAAGATGCCAGTATTACTGCGCATGACCTGGTTAAGATGCCAGTATTACTGCGCATGACCTGGTTAAGATGCCAGTATTACTGCGCATGACCTGGTTAAGATGCCAGTATTACTGCGCATGACCTGGTTAAGATGCCAGTATTACTGCGCATGACCTGGTTAAGATGCCAGTATTACTGCGCATGACTGGTTAAGATGCCAGTATTACTGCGCATGACCTGGTTAAGATGCCAGTATTACTGCGCATGACTGGTTAAGATGCCAGTATTACTGCGCATGACTGGTTAAGATGCCAGTATTACTGCGCATGACCTGGTTAAGATGCCAGTATTACTGCGCATGACCTGGTTAAGATGCCAGTATTACTGCGCATGACCTGGTTAAGATGCCAGTATTACTGCGCATGACCTGGTTAAGATGCCAGTATTACTGCGCATGACCTGGTTAAGATGCCAGTATTACTGCGCATGACCTGGTTAAGATGCCAGTATTACTGCGCATGACCTGGTTAAGATGCCAGTATTACTGCGCATGACCTGGTTAAGATGCCAGTATTACTGCGCATGACCTGGTTAAGATGCCAGTATTACTGCGCATGACCTGGTTAAGATGCCAGTATTACTGCGCATGACCTGGTTAAGATGCCAGTATTACTGCGCATGACCTGGTTAAGATGCCAGTATTACTGCGCATGACCTGGTTAAGATGCCAGTATTACTGCGCATGACCTGGTTAAGATGCCAGTATTACTGCGCATGACCTGGTTAAGATGCCAGTATTACTGCGCATGACCTGGTTAAGATGCCAGTATTACTGCGCATGACCTGGTTAAGATGCCAGTATTACTGCGCATGACCTGGTTAAGATGCCAGTATTACTGCGCATGACCTGGTTAAGATGCCAGTATTACTGCGCATGACCTGGTTAAGATGCCAGTATTACTGCGCATGACCTGGTTAAGATGCCAGTATTACTGCGCATGACCTGGTTAAGATGCCAGTATTACTGCGCATGACCTGGTTAAGATGCCAGTATTACTGCGCATGACCTGGTTAAGATGCCAGTATTACTGCGCATGACCTGGTTAAGATGCCAGTATTACTGCGCATGACCTGGTTAAGATGCCAGTATTACTGCGCATGACCTGGTTAAGATGCCAGTATTACTGCGCATGACCTGGTTAAGATGCCAGTATTACTGCGCATGACCTGGTTAAGATGCCAGTATTACTGCGCATGACCTGGTTAAGATGCCAGTATTACTGCGCATGACCTGGTTAAGATGCCAGTATTACTGCGCATGACCTGGTTAAGATGCCAGTATTACTGCGCATGACCTGGTTAAGATGCCAGTATTACTGCGCATGACCTGGTTAAGATGCCAGTATTACTGCGCATGACCTGGTTAAGATGCCAGTATTACTGCGCATGACCTGGTTAAGATGCCAGTATTACTGCGCATGACCTGGTTAAGATGCCAGTATTACTGCGCATGACCTGGTTAAGATGCCAGTATTACTGCGCATGACCTGGTTAAGATGCCAGTATTACTGCGCATGACCTGGTTAAGATGCCAGTATTACTGCGCATGACCTGGTTAAGATGCCAGTATTACTGCGCATGACCTGGTTAAGATGCCAGTATTACTGCGCATGACCTGGTTAAGATGCCAGTATTACTGCGCATGACCTGGTTAAGATGCCAGTATTACTGCGCATGACCTGGTTAAGATGCCAGTATTACTGCGCATGACCTGGTTAAGATGCCAGTATTACTGCGCATGACCTGGTTAAGATGCCAGTATTACTGCGCATGACCTGGTTAAGATGCCAGTATTACTGCGCATGACCTGGTTAAGATGCCAGTATTACTGCGCATGACCTGGTTAAGATGCCAGTATTACTGCGCATGACTGGTTAAGATGCCAGTATTACTGCGCATGACCTGGTTAAGATGCCAGTATTACTGCGCATGACCTGGTTAAGATGCCAGTATTACTGCGCATGACTGGTTAAGATGCCAGTATTACTGCGCATGACCTGGTTAAGATGCCAGTATTACTGCGCATGACCTGGTTAAGATGCCAGTATTACTGCGCATGACCTGGTTAAGATGCCAGTATTACTGCGCATGACCTGGTTAAGATGCCAGTATTACTGCGCATGACCTGGTTAAGATGCCAGTATTACTGCGCATGACCTGGTTAAGATGCCAGTATTACTGCGCATGACCTGGTTAAGATGCCAGTATTACTGCGCATGACCTGGTTAAGATGCCAGTATTACTGCGCATGACCTGGTTAAGATGCCAGTATTACTGCGCATGACCTGGTTAAGATGCCAGTATTACTGCGCATGACCTGGTTAAGATGCCAGTATTACTGCGCATGACCTGGTTAAGATGCCAGTATTACTGCGCATGACCTGGTTAAGATGCCAGTATTACTGCGCATGACCTGGTTAAGATGCCAGTATTACTGCGCATGACCTGGTTAAGATGCCAGTATTACTGCGCATGACCTGGTTAAGATGCCAGTATTACTGCGCATGACCTGGTTAAGATGCCAGTATTACTGCGCATGACCTGGTTAAGATGCCAGTATTACTGCGCATGACCTGGTTAAGATGCCAGTATTACTGCGCATGACCTGGTTAAGATGCCAGTATTACTGCGCATGACCTGGTTAAGATGCCAGTATTACTGCGCATGACCTGGTTAAGATGCCAGTATTACTGCGCATGACCTGGTTAAGATGCCAGTATTACTGCGCATGACCTGGTTAAGATGCCAGTATTACTGCGCATGACCTGGTTAAGATGCCAGTATTACTGCGCATGACCTGGTTAAGATGCCAGTATTACTGCGCATGACCTGGTTAAGATGCCAGTATTACTGCGCATGACCTGGTTAAGATGCCAGTATTACTGCGCATGACCTGGTTAAGATGCCAGTATTACTGCGCATGACCTGGTTAAGATGCCAGTATTACTGCGCATGACCTGGTTAAGATGCCAGTATTACTGCGCATGACCTGGTTAAGATGCCAGTATTACTGCGCATGACCTGGTTAAGATGCCAGTATTACTGCGCATGACCTGGTTAAGATGCCAGTATTACTGCGCATGACCTGGTTAAGATGCCAGTATTACTGCGCATGACCTGGTTAAGATGCCAGTATTACTGCGCATGACCTGGTTAAGATGCCAGTATTACTGCGCATGACCTGGTTAAGATGCCAGTATTACTGCGCATGACCTGGTTAAGATGCCAGTATTACTGCGCATGACCTGGTTAAGATGCCAGTATTACTGCGCATGACCTGGTTAAGATGCCAGTATTACTGCGCATGACCTGGTTAAGATGCCAGTATTACTGCGCATGACCTGGTTAAGATGCCAGTATTACTGCGCATGACCTGGTTAAGATGCCAGTATTACTGCGCATGACCTGGTTAAGATGCCAGTATTACTGCGCATGACCTGGTTAAGATGCCAGTATTACTGCGCATGACCTGGTTAAGATGCCAGTATTACTGCGCATGACCTGGTTAAGATGCCAGTATTACTGCGCATGACCTGGTTAAGATGCCAGTATTACTGCGCATGACTGGTTAAGATGCCAGTATTACTGCGCATGACCTGGTTAAGATGCCAGTATTACTGCGCATGACCTGGTTAAGATGCCAGTATTACTGCGCATGACCTGGTTAAGATGCCAGTATTACTGCGCATGACCTGGTTAAGATGCCAGTATTACTGCGCATGACCTGGTTAAGATGCCAGTATTACTGCGCATGACCTGGTTAAGATGCCAGTATTACTGCGCATGACCTGGTTAAGATGCCAGTATTACTGCGCATGACCTGGTTAAGATGCCAGTATTACTGCGCATGACCTGGTTAAGATGCCAGTATTACTGCGCATGACCTGGTTAAGATGCCAGTATTACTGCGCATGACTGGTTAAGATGCCAGTATTACTGCGCATGACCTGGTTAAGATGCCAGTATTACTGCGCATGACCTGGTTAAGATGCCAGTATTACTGCGCATGACCTGGTTAAGATGCCAGTATTACTGCGCATGACCTGGTTAAGATGCCAGTATTACTGCGCATGACCTGGTTAAGATGCCAGTATTACTGCGCATGACCTGGTTAAGATGCCAGTATTACTGCGCATGACCTGGTTAAGATGCCAGTATTACTGCGCATGACTGGTTAAGATGATTTCGGTCATTTGTGAGTGTAGAATATTCTCCGGGAAACTGCGGGAAAATACTGACATGAGCGGCGTCGTATGTCGTACCCTAGTATGGATATATCTATCTATCTATCTATCTATCTATCTATCTATATATATATATATATATATATATATATATATATATATATATATATATATATATATATATACATGATGGCGTCAGACGTTGTATGATTCACCTTTTGTGGCTGTGGTGGGTTCACCACGTCAAGCCAGATGATCATTATTTCCAGCAGCATCTCTCTCTCTCTCTCTCTCTCTCTCTCTCTCTCTCTCTCTCTCTCTCTCTCTCTCTCTCTCTCTCTCTCTCTCTCTCTCTCTCGCTGTGACCGCGTGTATGGGTAACAAGGAAGAGCCTGTCCAGTCATTAAGGCCATCAGTGATGATGTATTGACTCGTTCCGAAAGAACCCCGTCTCGTTCTGCCGAGACATTACGATCACGGGAGACCATGAATTACCTCAGGGAGGGTAATTAGAAGATGGGAGGAGCGTGCCTCTCATTATGGGCAGCTGGAACTGTATTTAAAGCCCTCTACCTTCCTCCCGTTACACTCTGGTAATCTATATAAGTTCCCAGGTAATTAACATATTGGTATATATATATATATATATATATATATATATATATATATATATATATATATATATATATATAGTACAGTTATGATTCATATATGACAGTTGAATGTCTCGAGAGCTGTGAACACCAGCAGTGTTGTGGAGTCGTGTGTGCTGATGCAAGTAGACATCAGTGCCCACAAGTCACCTCAACTCTTCACAACACCGGGAACTTCCCTCTGGTTATTCCAGAACTTCCGCCTCTACACACGAAGCTTCCTTAAACAGGGCTTTCCTCTCTAGAGCAGCGTCTCTACAGTAGTGTCCGCACCGTAGATTCGTGCGCCAAGCGGTCGTCTGTGGAACTAAAACGAGCATAAGAGGATCGAGCTGCTCTCGATACAGGATGGGAATCCCTCTGCAGGATCACAGCCTCCTCGTGTACGCCAGCCGGTCGCTCCGTGACCACACAGCAGCTTGGAGAGGGAGTGTGTGGCGGGTGGAGTAGGTCGGGACCACAGGCGCACTTGCTCTGCCCTCGTCCTATCGTCTCTGGCGTCGACTCTGATTGGAAATCCTGGACGATAGCAATGGGGAATTAGCCTATAAGAACTCCCATCTGCTCTGATATAGCCCAGTCTACCACAGAGAATTGAACTACTTAAGTGCCTCTTGTCCTCTGCCATTGCAGACACGGACGTTTTGCTTCCACCGAAAAAGATTGGACCAAAGTCTATCTTTCCTCGTAATGATGGCGGATGTGAGGAGGTGAACTCGACCTTCCAGTGGAGGTTATGAAGCCACAGCGATCACCTGGGAAACCCTCTGCTTACCAGTTCCTTCTCTCTGGTAGGATGCACCAAGGAGCTATGTCCTTCGTCGAGGTTGCTCCCGGAGCTGTAATGTATAGTGACCTTCACCTGGGATGTGTTTTCGACTGTCTGACTCCCTGTGGGAAAGCAACCTTGGGCCTCCTGATGCCTGGAACTCTCCTGTGGTGCCCTGTTCGCTGACGTTTGATATGTTGCCAGGGTTTCGAACCCTCCTCTTAACTCCATTCTCTTCCTGTAATCCATACAGCCTCAAATAATCCTTTCGTCTGTACACATTTCTATGATTTTCCTTCCTTCCTTCTAATTACTGTACCAGCTCCTTTGTCCTTCATCGCCCGACCTTCTGACCGAACGAGAAATGACAGAGACTTGAGGAGAGGGTGGGAGGTTTCATCACAGACCTCGCCCTCCTCCCTACATTTCAATGGTCACTAAACTACAAGGCTTACAAGTCTTCGTTCCAGGGGCAATCTGTGTCCAATAACCTCCAGCCTTTGATTAGCAGTATGTCCAGGATCTGGAATATGAATCTTGGAAGATCTCTCTTCCAGACGCATTGAGAACACCTCCCCACAGGGACATGCTTGCCCATATAAACAGTGACTGGAACCCAGCCAGACCTACATATCTGGATCAGACACCTGGAATGATTGATAAGAAAACTTGTTGTACAAAATGCGCTGGTCCGCTCGTTCCAGGTCAAGTGAAGGAGGAGGAGTCCTACGAAATGTTTTAGAGTTTAGATACTATATCTATAGAGTGTCTTAATGCCTCGTTTGGCTAGTTAAAAGATCCGTCATTGTCATATGCTTATGATTTTCTGCCAACTTTTGAATACAATGTTATATATATATATATATATATATATATATATATATATATATATATATATATATATATATATATATATATATATATATATAATGATTATATCTTTCCCCCTTTCATAGTATCCTCTGACTATGATATTTACCATTGCCTTACAAGTAATTTGCTGGGACGACAATATCATCCAGGCACGGAAGGGGGTAAGAGGAGGGTCGGGTACACGATGGGGGTCCGCGACTGTCTCCCAGCGGATTACAGCGACCTGATACACACAGCCTGGCCCCGTTAGGAGATAATTTGCATACGTCTTGTACTCTAACTGTTGGGGTGGCGGGTTCGAAACACGTGGCACGCGCGTGTTCCAGGTTCGTATGGAGTCTCTCTGACTACCTCGTCCGGGTCATTAGCAATTAGGCAGATTTGGTAATCACTTTTGCCGTCATTAGGGAGGTATGGAAGTACACGGAAGATGAAGACGCTTACGTATATATATATATATATATATATATATATATATATATATATATATATATATATGGCGTTGCCTAGGAAAGAAGGGAATCATAAGTGAACAAGTAACAACATAGAGATACATGATGATAAACAGAAAACATAGAAGAAATTTTCTAAAAATATTTGAAATGATGGGAGAAATAGGCGGTAATGGGCGATAATGGGTAATGGTTGTGGGAAATAACGGGGAATTAGGCAGGAATGAGAAACTCTCGGGTAATACGTGAAAATGGGAGATTATAGGGAAAAAGAAGTTGTGGAAAATGATAGGGATATGAGAGGTAACGGGAAAAAATGGGAAATTGGTGATAACAGGAAGTCATAAGGAAAAAGGTAGTTACAGAAAATGATTCGGAAATAGGCGGTAACAGGAGATAAGAGAACAAGTGGTAATAGGAAATGAAAAATAGGAAATAAACAGTAACAGAGAATGATAGGGAAATGGGCGGTAACAGAGAATGATAGGAAATGGGCGGTAGCGGAGAATGATAGGGAAATGGGCGGTAATGCGTTGTGGCTCCTGGGGTACATAATGATCTCTAAATTCATTACGAAGACATGCAAAAAGCGACTCGGGGAAGG
The DNA here is from genome assembly GCF_036320965.1 of Panulirus ornatus. NCBI lineage: Eukaryota > Metazoa > Arthropoda > Malacostraca > Decapoda > Palinuridae > Panulirus > Panulirus ornatus. Next base: position 22,656,306 of record NC_092289.1, on the reverse strand, counting down.
AGAGATTCCTATTTATCTCTGACAACCTGCAATTTTGCTGGTGAAGATCTCTCTCTCTCTCTCTCTCTCTCTCTGGCATCTGAGAGAGAGAGAGAGAGAGAGAGAGAGAGAGAGAGAGAGAGAGAGAGAGAGAGAGAGAGCAGACTGCAGGTAGAATCAATAATGCACATGAGTTCAAACAAGGATACAGCATCACCCCCAAACAAAACTATTCCAAAGAGAATTTAACCCCAGAAGAGAGAACCTCGATAGATAATCAATAGGAGATAGAGAATGGAAAAAGAAAGTAGGTCAGGGGAAGGATCTGTGAGGAAGACTTACATTAGAGTGAGTGAAAAAGTGATACGAGCAGCAAGGAAAAAGATCTCTGATATACAAATTACATATAATCTAAAAATTCTTCCGTCTTTGGTACGTATTAGAGAAGGATGAAACATACGCACGCGTGCGTATATACGCGCGCATATACGCGCGCGCGCACACACACACATACACACACACACGTATGTAACTAACAAGAATATCTATGAAGACAAAACATTGTGAGACACACATCCAAACACATGACAAGAAACACCTTCAAACATGTGTCCTTCGTGAGTTGTTGTTCACATATATCTGATCATTTAAAGATGAATATGTACGATAAGAACATGAGGTATAGATAAGAACACCTGCAGAGATTACGGAGTGATAAAACATCTCTCACTATCATGAAGTTCATCTCTCACCTTCACATGAGAGAGATCAAACATCTCTCATGACCACATTTATGACCCAAGATAATGGGTCATGGAGAGACATAACCAGGCTGTGACCCCCCTCCCCCCTTAACCTACCTCCCCCCCCCCATAAAGGAACCACTCCATTAAACCATCCCCTCATGGGACAACCCCATTCAACCATCCCAGCTACAACTCCCGCCGGAACAGAGATGTCCCCACCTCATTCATCCCTCCCCACTGCTCCATTAGAGCAGATATGTACCCCATCCACTACCACCCTCATCTTGAGGCTACCCCACCCTAACCATCAACATCCACCCCCCCCCCCCCATTACAACTTAGCCAGCAAAACGAACAGTAAAAAAAATGAATTGGATATTATCTTCAACACAGACAACAGTAATATTACGACATGTCATTTCGCATTTTCATTCTTGGAAGTATGTAGCTCCAGTATAGAGATCGAGGCTAATATTAGATAAAAAAGAAAATGGTGAGGGTTTTCTGAAGATGAAAATAACGTATTTGAAGACTCGTCATTATTGGTCGTATTAGCAGCGTGCTTCGGGGGTACCATGTTAGCCGAGTGGAATTCGGGTTGCTGGCGCGAAAGGTTCTCTCGGCCAATATGGTAATTATATGAAATCATAATGCTCAGCAGGACGAGCAGGTCCACCTCGCGTGACTGTCCCTGCTCGAGCAGGGTACGAATCATATATTTGGCGTGATTACGAGAGAGAGAGAGAGAGAGAGAGAGAGAGAGAGAGAGAGAGAGAGAGAGAGAGAGAGAGAGAGAGAGAGACTTGTCCTGGACAGACGGGGGAAACATGGGGGTGTTGACAGACGGGAAGGCGAACAGACGGGAAAGAGGAATGTATGAGTTGACAGACGAGGTGTGTTGACAGAGGAAATGGATGTACCAAGACGAGTAGATACAGGGATATACCAGAGGATGTGTAGACAGGGGAAATTAGACAGATAGACGGGCAGAAATGGACAAAGAAGAGGCTGGAATGAAAGGAAAAGAACGAACATACATACATGCATAAATACATACAAAGAAATTCACCTCCACGTCATGGCACAGGTTCACAAGTCAGGCAAAATAACGCAGACATAGACATTGAAAAAAGACACCCAGAAGTACAAAGAAAAAGACAAAAGTACACACACACACGCACACACACGACCTTTGCTTATTATAACCTAGCCTTTGACTTTCATTTGTAAGGGCCACATTAAAAACCAGTTAATCATGATAAAAGGTCGTATTTTCGTGCTTGGGGGATCGTACCGTCGTGCTCAAGGGTCGTACCTCTCGTGCTCATGGGTGTACCGTCGTGCTCTGGGGTCGTGCCGTCGTGCTCTGGGGTCGTGCCGTCGTGCTCAAGGGCCTGACCCATCTCTGGTGGCCCACTCGTTCCCCCCTGTAAAGACCTGAGTAATACCACTGCCACACATAGCCCCGAGCACATGACGCCGCAGTTCACAACACGTAAAATATCGGCAAATACATCTAGAAGGGGAATACATCATATGCTAAACCCAACCCTTTCATCGTCACGCACCACAAGGAATACCTCCATTTTCGTAAATGTTTGTGTACTTTGTAGAACCTTGAGGAGGAAGATTCACGCGCTAATGTAAAATATTGGCGTCTGGAATGTTACCATGGGTAATGTATGTTATTCATAACCTTGTGAAGGTTAAAAAGAAAGAAAAAAGCCCTTGAAATATGCATATTGGTAAAGCTGGTGCATTATGAAAGAGCGGGATCTCTCGTGTCTGAGCAGTAAAGATAATGATGTTGATGGATCTGATATACTATCCCTGAAATACAGCAGGTGTCACATTTTACAGCTACAGTTGACTGATTCGTAAAATTCACAAATCGTAGAACCTCCATATGTGATGTATTCGTGACCACCCCTTTACGTCATGTATCCGTGGCCCCCATGCGTAATGTATTCGTGACTGTATATACATATTTACAAAACAAATTTGACACATTCCTGGAGGAGATATCATTTGCATAAGCCTTTGAATGTTTGTTTGTTGAGCCAATTAGTTCTTCTAAATAAGGCATACGATAAGATAATTTCTCAAGTTATTACCTTTGTAGGAAGCGGGAGTTACATTCTCATATTTGTGTGAGGTGTACAATGATAGAATTAGGAAAGATAGAATAAGATAAGAAGTAATTTGTAATGAAGATCGATAATTTCGCGCCAAATTATCCCAGTTTATTATGTTATGTTTTTTTTTATGCTGTGAAAACTCACTTCCAGCAGGACTTAAATGTCTCGGGTATGCAGAAGCGTTCATAGTACATACACTTGCTGGATCTTCTTTGTTTTTGATGGTGTGGTTAGAGGGGAGAGGGAAGAGGTGGGACAGAGGAAGAGAAGCTTTGAAACGTTAGTGAAGACTTACGTGTGTACAGGTTAAGGTAAAAGATTCTCTACGTCCGTGGCTGATGTTCTGGAAACGTGTGTTTTTGGTGCCTTATATATACACCCCCATCTGACTGCAGGTGTGTATGTATTAGTGTTGTATCTTTGGCATTTTAGAAGGCGATCAAGGATCACACACAAACTCTCCATGTTGCTCAGAAGTCAGTAGTCGAGACAGAGACAGACTATGCAGGTACAGGAGACACCATCGCCCCCTCAAGCGCCCCTAGTCTGCCCTCCTCTGTACCACAACCCTCGTGATCCACACTTCCTCCGAGGATCGCTCAAAGGTTCCCACATCCACCTCGTCCACAAGTGAGTCTGGCGTAGACTCATAGGAAGTGACACTCACCCGGTTGCCCCAACGCAGCAGCAAGATCCGGTTCCAGTTTAACAGCTGCTCTACTCCACCTGGCTGCTTCCTCACGTTGGCCAAGGGAACCCAGCGGGAGAGAGTGAGGCTGGCGTTGGCGGTGTGTCTAAGTGTCGTGCATCTCTTCGCATCCTCCCTGCTCCCGTGTCGACTCTGGTTGAGGGAGGGAAACGAAACATACACACACACACACACACACACACACACACACACACACATCAGCAACAGGACATTTGTCAAGAACTCAGCAGTTGTAGTAACCATTGTGTTTTTTCCCCCCCAGTCAGAATTAAACTACCAACCTACCACCTCTCCTCTCACCGCCCTGAGGTAAACAACCATACAACCTCTTAGAAACCAACTACCACACCTCTGACACCACCTACCACACCTCTGACACCACCTACCACACCTCTGACACCACCTACCACACCTCTGACACCACCTACCACACCTCTGACACCACCTACCACACCTCTGACACCACCTACCACACCGCTGACACCACCTACCACACCTATGACACCATCAGCCACACTTTAGTTGAACGGTTCTCAAGTCTTATGCTTGTCTTGATAGACTGTATGCCAGGAAGTTGCAGAAGACATACGTTCAGTGTCTTCACTGTGTAATTCAGATCGTGGGCACGAGTTACAGGTTGAACTGATGTTCGTAAATATTGAAGAGAAAGGAGATTTTAAAGGGCTATTACACGAAGTAATGACACACACACACACACACACACACACACACACACACACACACAAGGTATTGTGGTGACATGTTGCATTCGTTCTAGAGTATATGATATTCATCTCAGTCATCATGGCTCATAGCACACCTGCCCTTCATCCGGTCCTGAGCAGTGTTCTTCATCTTGACTGTACGACCCTTAACTACGATGATGATACGACCCTTGGCTATGATGACCTGGCTTTTGATCCGTCCAAGGGTCGTACAAAGGTCGTACCGTCGTGTTGAAGGGGGTTAAGCTTAAAGCTTCAGTTAAACAGTTTGATGAAACACTTGACAAGCTTCGACCAATAAAATATCTTTGTTAGCAGCTCCTTATCATCCACACCTGGCATTGTCATCCACACCTGGCATTGTCATCCACACCTGGCATTGTCTTCCACACCTGGCATTGTCTTCCACCCCCGCCCCTCAGCAAGTGTTCAGGAAATTCTTAAACGATAAACTGGAAAAACCTGTATTTATCCAAAACTATCGTTTATCTGCACATCTTCCCCGTAGAATATTTCGTGAAGTTCCCTTTTGTTCTTCGCACCAGAGAATCAAGTCCATTTTACGGGGAATATTAGATCCTGATTTACATAGATATAGAACAGCAGCTTTCGAAGCCTGTGATTATGCAAATTAATTGATATCTTGGAAAGATGCGTCAGAGGATTACTGTCGGGATGAGAGATCTGTGTTGTGATCTATCCCAGGGTAGGTATATTGTGGTGGGAAATGGTATATAATAGACCGTTGTTATAGTCCATAATGACACAGGAGGTTATTAATTATATTCCAGTTTAGGAAGTGGTAGCCAACGTTAAGGCTAAGTATGTCATTTTCTGAGCCCGAGTGACAATTGATTCTTGCATGGACGATGGTCGTATGAACTGGAGACTCTAAAGTGAGCTATCGTTACTATTGTAGATATGAACACACACAAACACACACACACACACACACCAATCAAATACTCTCTGAATTTAAACCTCTTAAATCTCCCTCTTAAATCATAAATCCCTGGGGCTTTAAGGTGCTTAACAGTATATTAAGGATTTACTGGATTTTTCGCACATAACAGATTACATCCTGGGAACTATGAAGGTCACCACTGTCTTAACGAAGGGTCATGCTGGGAAAAGAATTCTAATCGATAGTTGTCAAGACAAGGTATAGGATCCTTTATATCTTCCTTGATCCGATTCTTACCAGGCTGCTTTACTCGCAATATAATGTACATTCAATGGTAACGTTTTCCATATATATATATATATATATATATATATATATATATATATATATATATATATATATATGTATAATCCATTATGACAGGTTGTGTGGGCTGCGATGGTGAAGTAAACACGAGCTAAAGCTTTTAAGGCTAATCCCTCTAACTTTTTGGTTTGAGCAGAAGCCTTCTTCATGGGGACGGAGTAAGGTGCAAAGACTATACACCCGCAAGCCACTCCTCACCTCGCTGGACGTTGCACCGTTGTCCACCCCTCAAGACCCCGTTCCCCTTTCATTCCACCACCGCCAAGTTCACAGCCGCTGTAGTCCATCGCACGAAACCACTACGGTCGTTGGTCGCTTCCATGTACATGTGGGCAGCTTCAAATGCTTTCTTCGCTCGTTTGTTCAATCCTTTATATGCATCAACTCCTTGCCACCCTGATAAGTGGTCGCACTTGTCTATGTGAACAGGAAACGCAGAATTCACGAGCCAGGCAGTTGAGAAGCCGTAACAAACCATCATACTAGAAATTTGAAAAATACCGCAACATATGCAGTTAGAACATGTATGGTCTTAGTATTATCTTAACACTTGCGAAATGTCGACATGGGTTTCGACTGGTGTTTAAAACTTGACGTTCACGACCCTTAACGACCCCTTGGTAGTTGATAGTCTTGAGCCGCACATGACCAACCAACCACTTTTTTTTTCGCAACAGTTCTGCTTCAAGTGGCGGTATCAGATGACAACTACTGAATCCAAAACTATATTACGTACAAAGTGTATTAGATCTGGCAAATGTATTTAACGGTACATTTACAGGAAAACGTATAGGTGGTATGATAGATTTTTTCATCACACACACACACACACACACACACACACACACACACGACTGTACCCAAGGAAGAGCGAGCACTCACCTTTTCTGGGTTTTTAGAGCATTTTTATAATCATAGCTCACTCTATCAGACTATCAGGGGATATGCTAAAAGGTTCTCTCTCTCTCTCTCTCTCTCTCTCTCTCTCTCTCTCTCTCTCTCTCTCTCTCTCTCTCTCTCTCTCTCTCAGCCGGCGCACCACGGCACGTGTTCGCTCTCTCGTGCAGCCTTCATGATAAGAGATATCCTGGTATAATTCGCCGGTGTTCGCCTGGAGGAGGAGGATTGTTGGCCCGGCAGACAGTAAAGCCATCCTGGACGTTACCGGGGTCCTCTCTAGGACCCACCCCCTCCCAAAGAGATGGGCAAAGATAAGGCTTATCTTTTATCTGTTATGCATACAGTTATGATTGAAGGGGGTCACGTGTTCCTGTACTTTATCATTTCACTAAGTCCCGTCTTGTTTGAGGAATGGATTAAGCTTGGGTCGTGGGTGAACTAATTTGGTCAAACATGAAAAAAAAAATATATATTTTTAGGATTATTTACTATCGTATGACGTTCGTGTTTGTGTTTACATTTGATGTCTGTCCGTGTGTCTGTCTGTCTGTGTGGGGTCTGTCTTGTATATAGACGCCTGTGTGTCCCGTCTGTCCACGTCCGTCTTGGCTTCGGACGGAAGGGTGTCTGTCTGATCACGTCCGTCTACGTTACAGACAGGAAGACGTCTATCCATGTCCGTCTTGGGTACGGACGGGAAAGCGCCTGTCCAATTCGCTGTCTCGGCTACGGACAGATGGGTGTCTGTCCACATCCGTCTTCGCTACGGACGGGAGGGCGTCTGGCCCACGTCCATCTCACCGACGGACGGACGGAGGAGGAGGAGGAGGAGGAGGGGCGGGTTTGTGGGGGGGTTGATCGAGGTTGTGGTACCAATCCGTGCGTCCATCTTAGGAGGGCTGGTGGGTCGAGTCTGCTAGCTGGCTGGCTGGCTGGCGGCTCACCTGCACAATTAAGATCTGGCTGATAACGGCTAATAATTATCTTAAGCGTGACTCAGATTATGTTGAGTCGCTCTGGGCTGGGCCACGTCGGTCGGGACCGGATTATATTTGGCGAAATTATGTTTGGCTGAGTTTCTCCATTGTAATTGTCGACAATTATTATCTTTTTTTTTTTTTATATACGTCCATAATTAGACTTACGACTTTACTTGTTTGTTTGTTCGAGGCTGTTTTTGTGCGGTGGTGTTCTATTATTATACAAAATACCAGTGGTTAAAAGATCCCAGGCTCTTTTTATTTTTTTTTTTTTTGTAAGGTTTTTCGTAATGTGTATTTAATAAGCAGAAAGAGTCTACCTTTGGCCATTGTTTTATTTTTCGTGATGTATTGAAGCTTGAGTTACATTACGTAGGGCGGTCAACATGTGCCTGATATATTGCTTGGTAATTTGGTGTTTGTTAGAAACACTAGCAAGATAGATGCGCTCCCTGTGCTGCGAAGATTTACGGAGGCGAAATATAAAATGTGAGCAGATTTTGTGAGTTGATGTCTGTTCTCCAGCTCCTCAGTGGCTGTCTCAAATGGGGTTCCTTTTCTTTCTTTAAAGATGAGTAGGAAGATATCTGTCTGGTTCCTGCTCCCTTGCTGATGGGAACTGGTAGTTGAGATGAATGGTTCCTGGTCTTCTGGTAATGGGAACTGGTAATTTAGATGTTCCTGGTCTCTTGCTCATAGGAAGCAATCAGTCAGACAGCAATAGATATTATACAGTCTTACTCCTGAAGGCAAATGTGTTTACCAGTGTCGAGGGTGAAAGAACCTATGTGAAATGTCCTTCGATAGATCATGACCGTACATTACTCACCATTCATCATCATGAGTAAAGTTAGATGCGTCTTCACACACACACACACACACACTGGTACAGCAGGAACCCTGGATGTGTATAAAGAGTAGCGTAACAATACGTATATCTTAGTGTACTGGTCAACCCGTTGGTGTCGGGTAAGACGCAAGGCTACAGACGTGTGGGTCGGACCCCCAACATGGAGGAAACCAATTATTACAGCGAAAATAAAAAAGAAAAGGAAAAAAGAAGGTTTGGTCTTCATATGATTTATGAAGGTGTTGATATATCCTGTACATTACAAGTATACTGATAATTCTTTTCGTTAACTTAAGGAATTGTTTTCATGAATTTTGAACGAAAAGAACATGGGATCTCCCATGAAAACACTAAAAAAGAAAAAGAAAGTTCTTTTGAAAATGATTCTGTGATAGTGTGAACAGTGTACAAACTCCACTATTATCAACTGAACCTTTTCATATCCAGACCAATGTCGTTGCATTTAATGACCATCAAAAAAAGCAAAAAATACTTTGGAACATACGTCAAACGTATGGAGTACGAAAAACGTGCAATTTCCTCCTCTTATTGTAAGTTACAGAAAACGTGATGTTTGAAGACTTGCGGTTCCTTGGGTGTTGCCAGAATACTCGCCCATTAAGCCAACCGTCTGATATAACGCGACAGATAAATTGGTTCCATTATTTTTCCCTCTCCAATTCTCGTTTGCAGTGCGGGCGGGTATGTAGCGTCAAAGTGACTGTTATCATAAGTTATCTATTATCATTAGAAGTTAATTTCCTTCGCCCCAAAGTCGGAAGTGGTCAACCTGGCTGACTACGCCACCGTAAAGATCCCGTTTTCTATACGTTCAGGGGGTGCCTTCTCTGTTTTGTCTATCCTCACATGTTTTTGGGAGTTAGTGGAAGTAAAGAGTACTTTATACTTATGCATTTAACGTACATGTAAAACCTAACCTGCGTCAGAGTAAAAAAAAAAAAAAAAAAAAACTGAGAAAAATACATTAACATATCTTTCTGAACTGCTGACTTGAGGGGCGAATTCTGGGAGTTTAGATAATAGAAAAAAAATTGTTATTGAGTTTTATGGAGGGTAATAAACATACGAAGAAGAGGCAAAAAGTAAGATGATAATATATACCAGAGCCTAACGGACGTACTTTAATATTTCTCGTTCATCTTCTATAACTAGAATCAAAAGATTATTTCGGGAGATTTTCCCTTTCAAAAAGTAGTGGTCATGATATATTTCATTACTTAATGATTATGATAGAAAATTGATTTCCAATAACCTTATTCTTCATGAAACACGATTTCCTGTTTTCTTACAGTAGTGTTCCCCCCACACTGTCTTCCTGCTTAAACATATACAATCATGTTCAACACGGATCCCGTTTTCTGTAGTGTTTGGTTGTTGATGATATGTTTCTCCCACAGTTTATGTTTCCGTAACGTTTATTCTTCATTGTTTTAACCTCTCACTTCCATAAATTTCCAGCTGTAATCATACCACTAGTCATTCTCGGGCAAATATAAATATTTTCACGCTTTAATTTTGCAATTATTCTTGTAGATTATACATGACCCTCTAAGCCATATGTATTAGAGCCATAAACATCATCGCAGAAGATTACTGGAAGGTGTGAATAATGCCAGTTCATGTTAGAAGTATACTTCTTCTTCTGTATGACATTAATTGTGTGTGTGTGTGTGTGTGTGTGTGTGTGTGTGTGTGTGTGTGTGTAATCATTGATTTGTAATTACCTCTTTTTTTACGTAACGGTTTGTGGGGCCCCATCTTTTCAACTTTCTGTACTGCCATATAGCTTCTTTGAAATCTCGTAGGCATCACTCAGTATCTTCCACTCATCCCCAGCTTGTGTACTACACAAGTATTTTCCTAACAAGTATCTTGCTTAACTTCATGTTATGTCCTTCCTCCTTACTGATTCCTTTCTGTGGGGTTTACCGCAAAATCCGGTGCTAAATATTTGTGGTTCCTGAGCAGCCAGTGTTTATTTTGAGTGCTCCGTTTTGTGTGGTTTGCAGCTTTCTCACAGTTGTTTTTGGAAAGATGGATGAGCGAGTAGGTGAGGCGTGGTTTAGGATGGAGCGGATGAATGTTTACAGAGGATATTAAGGGATTCTTTTCCTTATCCAGAACCAGGGACGGTAAGTGTCTTGAGGGTGTTTAGTTTGTTTATGGCCTTTTTGCCTTCATGCCTGTGGCGTTTGGGAGGGGAGGGAGGGAGGAAAATGGCATATGTGATACTTCCCTTGGCTGGGGTTTCGCTGGGTGGGAGTGGTCGACCATTTACGGTAATGGGAAGTTACAGGTTTAATTCATGTCTCGCAGGGGTTAAGAGGGTGATGATGGATATGTGGGGAGATGCAGACATTCTTCAATGGATGAGTTCGGTGTTTTCATCGTATGATGTAGTTTCACACGTTGGCTGTTGGTTGTGTTTCGTCATAGTGATGAGTCGGGATTGTGAGGTCATCTGTAGATAAGAGAACTTTCTTGCTGTGGTCAGGGGAGGTGAAGGGAAGCTGGGTAAGAAGATGATAAAGAGGACTGGAGAAAGAACTGCTCAATGGGAGATTCCATTGCAGAGCTTGAGGATTTGGGAGATTACACCCTTGTCAATAGCAACTAGGAATAAAACATGATGCAATAAAACATGATACGATAGAATACAGTAAGGTGATATAATACAGATAGATCTATTACAGCAGAGCACAATACACCCGTGCACTAGGCAAAATAATAAAACACAGCGCAATACAATATAATACAAACAGCACAACTGAATAGAGTAGGACACAAGACGGGCATAACAGAATACATTATGATACAGCACAATACAGTACAACAGAGAACAGCACAACCCTAAACAGCAACTACAGTGAGCAGGGCTGTGAGATCTTTCGAAGGGAGATTCCATGATTCAGTGTGGCCGGAACCACCCCCCCCCTTCCCCCACCACACACACACACACACACACACACACACACACACACACACCCTACACGTCTCCCTGGCAGTGCAGGAACTACTCCTCTTGTGGTGCAGGAAACACTTCCCTCTATCACTCGTTACCATCTCCAGTCAAACCAGTTTTTTTCCTCCCCCCTCTTCCCTCAAAACAGGTTTTTTTTCTATATAGATATATGATGATATCATTCTTTCCGCTGTTGAAGCTGTGTTATGGACTTGACTGTTGTGATCAGTTTTATTTCCAGATATGTTTTAGAGAGGTATGCTCTCTCTCTCTCTCTCTCTCTCTCTCTCTCTCTCTCTCTCTCTCTCTCTCTCTCTCTCTCTCTCTCTCTCTCTCTCTCTCTCTCTCCACGACTAAGTTTTTGTACCGATGGAAAGATTGTGTAATTTCTGCACTACAAAATTCAGCTTGTGGATACAGTATATACCAGCATATTCATTTCCTATACCCTAACTAACCCAATCTCCCGTCCTGTGATCGTGTTTGCTGTACCGTATCTGTTGTAATCTTGTACCTGGTCAGGTGTACCGCTCATGGTGCACTGTGTCTGTCGCACCTATCACAACTGTGCAGTGTTCTTCCACTCGGATCGTTCTGTACCGTCTCTCTTGTATGCTTCGAGTTGTACCCTAATTCATGTACCATGACCCATGTGCCTGCTGTAGTGCTAGGGGTGAACCAGGCACCACGTGCGTAGCGCGTATACCGTCGCGTATGTGTGCGTCATGCACGCTGACATTTGAGTTCCCTCACCGGTCGAGGCAAAGGGACGATACCGTGATAGCTGGAGACGTGCGAGGATGACTGGAAACTACAACGGGTGTCTGGAAATGACCAAGGTAGCTGGAAACGTCCAGGAATAGCTGGAAACTACCATGGGTGGCTGAATAGGACCAAAGGGTGCTGAAGACGTCCGAGGATAGCTGGAAGCGACCAGTGGGTAGCTACAAGCAACAAGGGGGTAGCTAAACAGTACTAGGGGGTAACTGGAAAGAACACTTGGGGTAACTGGAAACGACCAGGTGGTAGACAGTCGCAATCATAAGGTAGCTAGACTCAGACCTCACAAATTGCAAAGGTATTTTATTTTCATTACACTTCACATGACGAGGAAAAAGAAGATGATAAATAAATCTTACGCGAGGATCAATACCCAAGAGGCGAACCTCCATAAGTAACACCAGGAACTTATGGTCATGCCCAGGTTATCATGACGAAGATCAGCGGAGTTATCACAACCGGACCATTGTAATCAGTGTGATCTCTGATGAGACGTTCCTTGATACAAGAAAATGTAACACACACACACACACACACACACACACACACACACACACACACAAGCAGAAGACCAGCTGCAGACGGCGGAACTTCGTCATGTATTTCAATAAGTCAGTCTTGAGTCGTAGGTGTGGGAGCCTCAGCGGAGAGTCTGGTTGACATGAACGCTTGCCGTAACATTTCCAGAGCCTCGCCGACGCGTTCAAAAGGTTAACTGAATAGCTTGGCTGTCACCTTCAGGGTAATTATGATCCAAGTGTAGTGAAAGGCAGTCACTCGGGGAGTTCTGGTTGGTATTACAATAGACGGAGGGGAAAAAAAATTAATAGATGATGGTATATTACAAATGAACTTTGACCTTGTGTGGCCTCTCTCTCTCTCTCTCTCTCTCTCTCTCTCTCTCTCTCTCTCTCTCTCTCTCTCTCTCTCTCTCTCTCTCATCTCGGCCCCATCTGTTGGGTACATTGTCGCACACTCACAAAACAAAGGTCAGGTCAGAGGCCGGTCCATCATTCTCAAGCGTCGTACCGTCGTGCTCAATGGTCGTACCATCGTGCTCAGTGATCGTACCGTCGTGCTCAGTGATCGTACCGTCGTTCCCAAGAGACACAATTAAAGTCGTTCCTCAGACTGAAAACAATACAACAAATACTTGAATTACTGCCACTGTTACTACTATTACTACAACTGCTACTACTACTACTATTGTCTTCGCCATATACTACCACTATGCAGTCACCACAGACAGTCCTTGCTACCACACATTACCACTACGTTCTGTTATTTACCACTACCCTCCCTATGTACCATTCTGGACTACCATCACCACAACCATACATCATAACACATTACCATTACCATGTAGCACCAAGACGACCATACAAGACTGCTCCTCTCTTGTGTGCTGTAGGCTACTATCTATACTACCATGAACCACATTCCAGTCCCATCACTACCATAAACCACGACTGCCCATCACCATAACTACCATGGTCCCTAATGTACCACTACCATACATCATTTACCATAACGAACACCATTTCAACCCCGCGCCAACACCACCATACAGTGCCATTAATACCATAAACCAGCATAACCATCTACTACCCCTATACACCATTACCTATAACCACACATACCATGCATCGAACCATTCCATTCATCTACCCCTACCATTACGCATGGCACATACCATACAATCACCATACGCTAGTGCTACCACGTAACACGTCATATCTTCAGGGCTAAATCTGGCCTTATTGTGAAGGCTGAATAACATTGCCTTAATAAGATGTCGCTCGTTTGACGTACACAACATGTCCTTAGTTCTGTGGCCGAAGGTTGATTCCTGGAGAGAGAGAGAGAGAGAGAGAGAGAGAGAGAGAGAGAGAGAGAGAGAGAGAGAGAGAGAGAGACTTTAATCGCAAAATGGTGTGTGTAAATGTGTGTGTGTGTGTGTTGGGGGGAGGGGGAAGTGTGTAGTGTGGGGGGGAGGGGGATAATGGAGGTGTAGGAGTGTGGGGGGAGGGAGGGGGGGTACGCGGTGCACTTAAACGGGTTCACTGTAAGGCCGTAATGGCAGGGTAGCCAGGTCTATCATGACAGTTGTCAGGGCTGGAGCGCGCCTATCTTATTCCTCTATTATCGGGTATCAGCCGATGGCGCTCTTCGTCCCGGATTCGCTGGGAAACGGAGTCGCGCATCAGATTCTCTCGTCGAGATTGGAGTTGGTGGAGTTCGCAGATTCGCCATTCGTATCGTTCGTGTGGTTCGCTACGTAATGCAAATATGCGTTTTGTTTGCAAATTGGGAACGCGCCAGTGTGTCTCGGTGGCGGGTAAGCAACGCTGCCAATCAATTCATTCGGCTCCGCCTCTTCTCCCAGCCACGCACGCTGATTGGCCGCCTCCTCCCTCCTGCAGCCAGAATTGGTCAATATTGTCGCGATATTCCTGGAGGGGGGCGTGGTCTCCCCATTTGATTTTTGCCTGGACATTCGTATTTTTGTTTACTAATGGATCAAGGAATGGAACGCCCCAGTCTGGTTCACCCCTTTTGATGCCAGTGATGGATGACGTGTTTGGAAACCATGGCCTTTCTTGTATATTTCTTTTTACCCTCCTTCGCACCTGCTGTTATCATTTATTCCATTATTTTTTTTTTCCCTTCTGATAGACGAAAAACTAATCAAATTAGGTTGATATGTGGCTGTGCAAGTAAAAGGCTCTGTTTTTTTTTTACGGATAGTTGCGGAAAGGTTGATTAACATGTCTTTTGTTAAACCCAAGAACGCTCTATAGCCTGACAATATATATATATATATATATATATATATATATATATATATATATATATATATATATATGCGTGTGTGTGTGTGTGTGTAGATACGTCTTTTCTACCTGTGGCGTTTAAGTGAATGGTCGTTTTTGATATCAATATCCTGGAACTGGAAGACAGAGGCGATGGATCCCCCTTTCCATGACTTCCCATCGAGAAAATCGTCTGTACCCGTGACGTCAACTGGTCGACTGCGTTACCAAATTAGAGATTGAAACATCCATATCCCATGTGATCACCTTTTGGTTGAGAGTGATGGAGCTTTTCGAGCTCTCAGTAAGGAGATACGTGTATATGGGAGCACAAGACTTGGGCCTTTGGGAACAAGAAGGAATGAAACGAGTGAAGATCACAATTCTCAATGGATTAAGGAAAGGATCATCGGATCAGTGGATTCCAGTACCAAGGATTGAGGTTGCTGATCCTACATTGCAATTTAAGGTGTTTGGTATTTGGCTTAACCTATATCTTCGACGTTGTTTCTTGTAGTCGGACATATGACCCACACATACACACACACACACACATTACATTGTCTTATGATGGTTGATCATAGTTCATTGCTTTTTATCATCTGATTATCAAAGGTTATGATCTTGAAGTCTTATATCATGTCACTAGTTTTGAAATTATGGATATTAGTCGATGTAAAGATTTTGGTTGTGTTGAAAATATGTAGGGTAATCTTCCCATAAAACACTGTCTACGATTTTTGTTTAGGAGTTTATATATATATATATATATATATATATATATATATATATATATATATATATATATATATATATATATATATCTGTATATATATTGGAAAGCATCACAATTTTGCGCGCGATCAAGATGAGTCCACGGGACTCATAGGAATGTATGTATATATATATATATATATATATATATATATATATTATTGTTCGACATGTTACGAGCAGAACATGTCTAAGTTCATCTTGGCTAAAGAAGAAAAGAGAGTAAGAGAAAAAGAATAAATCACAGTTCTGCAGGTGTTTGGAGATCTGACTCTTAAGAACATAAAGATTATAGCAAGAAAGAAAGACGAAGGAAGGAAAAGAATTCCAGAGCTTTATTGTTTGAGGATAGGAGTTTATCATAACGGTCCAGTTTCGTGTGGCTGTTCTCCACAGGGAAACTAGCAGCTAAACGCGTGCTGCTGGTAACATGGAGACATGCATATGCCTCACGAGAGCAATGGACAAGATAGCCACATCACCATGGACGGGAAGGGATGGTTAAAGTGAAGTGGAGACTCGAGAATTAGCATGGAAAAGGGTTTTGATCATGCGATATACCATATACCACATCAGCCCCATTCACTCCATCCCAAGCACGCCTCTCGCCTTCCAGAACGTCTAAGGCCTCCTTCACTCCATCCTTATATCACCATCTTCGTCTCCTCTTTACCTCTCTACTTCTAACACACAGATCCTCTTCGTCTTCCTTCGTGCGCTCTCCACACATCCCTCAACCATTCCATGCACACCCTCGTCGACCCTCGCCATCACACTGCACACACTTCCACGCCACTATCTCTTGTAGTCGTTCCTCCCATGGCAGCACCCTCCTCACGCCGCATACCGTCCTCAGGCATTGCATCTCCTTCGCCTTCCTTCGTCCTCGACCTCGAAGACTCTCCTCCACACAGCACAGTGAGTCCACCTACCGCAGGATCTGTTTCCATGAGGAGTTGAGATATTGCAGAATATCTTGCCTCATGCACACGTAACCGGACGATTACCTCATGCACATGTGACTGGTTGGGAGACGTCGCCAGGTGTGATGCTTGTTAGCCAGATGTGTCATACATGATAACCAGGTGTGTCGAGTTGGCTCGTTACGTGCACACACTCCAACCACGCTGGTCTAACCAATAGAGTTGGCAGCGCAGATTCCGGTTAGTTCCATGTTTGATCGCCGTTTCCCGCGTTAGCGATTTTTTGGTTGGTATTAAGGCAGTGCCCAAGCAGCCACCGGTACCCTTTCAGTACCTACCACCGGTATGATCCGCACTTAACGTTACTCAACGGTACTTAACGTTACTTACGTTACTACTTTGGTATGGTCACCACATAAGTAAGAGGTGAAATCAAAGACGCCCGTTCGATTCACGTGCGTTACACTGCTTATGTGATCCAGTCTAGGTGTATTGTATGTAATTCATTTCCATATGTGTGGTATTCGTCTTCATTCCTCACATATACTACAAGTCTAACATTTTCATAACTATAGTTTAGTTATTGCTGTGCTACACTGTGTTCTATCACGTTCTAATATCCTATCGCATCGCTATCTATATCAACTCTAATTACACGAATTATACGAAGAACATTTTTCAAGGTTTTTTTCTACAATTTCATCATTGACATATCTTGCGTTATCAGATCAGTATTCCATGAAGTTTCTTTTTTTATTAGACATATATATCACAAGTTCCATTCTATATATGTGTATTACAAGTTCCTTTGTACATATATATATGTGTTACTACAATCACGATTGTCTTTCAATGGAGGATACGAATTTTGCGAGGGGTATGACCACTGAAAGAAGGCAGAAGAGTGGATATATATATATATATATATATATATATATATATATATATATATATATATATATATATTCATTTATAGAGAGAGAGAGAGAGAGAGAGAGAGAGAGAGAGAGAGATCTTGAGGACGATCGGATGGAGTCGATTATCTTGTCGCCAGACATAACATATAATCTAGCGAGTCGAACTCTCGCCCTCCTACGTCCTGCCCGCACGAGGGATTCGAACCGATGTCCCCGCGATTTTGCAAACGAGTTGCGGAAAGTGTAACGGTACGATCAAAGGCGGTTATTGATGACTCCAACTGCCTGCTCTTGAGGCCTTAATTGACTATTGCTAAGTCATAGAAAATCGTCCTTGCTGACAGTGTGGGATGCCTCTTTGCTAAGAGGACAACGAAAATGGTTTATGTGACAGACTCTGTCAAGCCTCCAGTCGAAATAACGAACCAACCAGCCATCTACATGACCAACCAACCAGCCCTCTACATGACCAACCAACCAGCCATCTGCGTGACCAACCAACCAGCCATCTACATGACCAACCACCCAGCCATCTGCATGACCAACCATCCAGCCATCTACATGACCAACCACCCAGCCATCTGCATGACCAACCAACCAGCCATCTGCATGACCATGAACAGACCAGCTCCTTGTGTTCTCTTATGCCTCCCTCCACACCTCCTCTCCCGTCAAGCGATGGTAGGTTTCCCCACAGTTTGGCACGTCGATGGACGATGATCGTCCTGTGCCCTAGTGTGATGGTAAACAAACACCATATCATGACGTCACGACCATAGTGATTCATCTGACATTACTCGGCACTACGATGCTGGTGATTGCTAACTACCCCAGCGAGCTGGGGTAGTTAGAACTCAATCCCAGTAGGCTGAGGATGATTTCCAACGGGGCACAGCCTAGACCTCGTACATCTCAGAGAATGATGTCGCCAGCAACAGTGCAACAGAGATAACGGGATGTATCAACGGGAAAAAGGCGATGCAATGACTCCAGAGGAGAGAAATGCCGCAACAGATGATAGTGAAACGAGAAAGAAGAGATGAATGAAACCGGATTCTGATGAAGATGTGGCTTAAGAGGAGGAGGAGGAGGAGGAAAACATCAGATAAGAAACAGAAAATCTTTTTAGAAATGGAAAGAGATATCTGAAGACGCCCGAAACCCATGACACGCCACACCGACAATGAAAATATTCAAATATATGGTTAGCGACGTGTGGATCAAGAGATATTCAGATATTTAACTTGAGAGATGTGAGATATTACAAATATCCAAAAGTTTTGGTTTGAATAACAAGTATGTCTCTAGATATCCAGGTGATCTGTTTAAGAGACATATGTTTTAGACATCGACATATTTACCCCGAGTTATATATTACGTATCAAATCCCTGTGAACAATCAGAAATAAGGCGAGAGTTTTACGTTTCGAGAAATCCTTGTGGGTATTACAGAATCTGCTATAGTTCCTGACAGAACGCAATATGAGCCGTAGAACTCAATGCGAGACTTTTAGAATACATGGTAAATCTTTCGGAACCCAAAAATGAGCCTTGCAGCACCCAGCATGAGTCTTTCAGAACCCAATACTAACCTTAGAAAAGCCATTATGCCTTAGAGAACCCACTCTGCCTTAGAGAACCCACTCTGCCTTAGAGAACCCACTCTGCCTTAGAGAACCCACTCTGCCTTAGAGAACCTACTAGGCCTTAGAGAACCTACTAGGCCTTAGAGAACCTACTCTACCTTAGAGAACCCACTAAACCTTAGAGAACCCACTCTGCCTTAGAGATCCCACACTGCCCTAGAGAACCCACTCTGCCTTAGAGAACCCACTGTACCTTAAAGAACTCATTAGACGTTAGCGAACCCACTCTGCCCTAGAGAACCCAACAGGTGAGAAAATACGAGTGAGAGCAGAGACCCAGGTGGGTCGGGAGAGGAACCCGTGCAGACCGTGGGCGATGGCTGCCTCGCGGTCCATCGGTCGTGTCGTCGGGATGATGATGTTGGGGGGGGGGGGGGAGAGAGAGATAGAGACAAGCCTCCTTGTTCTTAAAGCCATCTGTCTCACGACGGCCGTCACTCTTGGCCGGGCGATGAAAGACTAACGCCCTAACCTAACCTAACCTGGGTTAGGGCAGTTTAGGGTAGGTTGCAGACACGAATTTTCATTTTACAGCTGCGAGTGTTGATGAATAGAATCAGCTGGCGCGAGGGCGAGAGGAGGGGGGGAAGGGGGGGGTTGTGGTGGTGGAAGACATAACTAAACATGTGTGAACGGTAGAAATTCTACGGTACGAATCGATTGGGGGAGAGAAACGGAAATAGAGGTTATCAAATTGAGGAGATGTATTATTGCTGTTGTTTAACGGGAACACGGCCACCAGGGTTACCGCAGGGTGTGTGTGTGTGTGTGTGTGTGTGTGTGTGAGAGAGAGAGAGAGAGAGAGAGAGAGAGAGAGAGAGAGAGAGAGAGAGAGAGAGAGAGAGAGAGAGAGAGAGAGAGGTCAATGTTGCTACACCGACGATAAGATAGTGGATGTTAAGATAGACCGTCAATAAGATAGTGGATGTTAAGATAGACCGTCGATAAGATAGTGGAGATTAAGATAGACCAGAAAAAAGGCCTTCTTCAAACTCTCGGGCAACTGCAGCCACCAGGACACAAACTGGAAGGAGAACCGTACGTCGCTTCACGAGAGCCAACGTAAATTGTCCAGGAAACGAAAAATATAGAGTGAAGTGCTTATCTGTCGTATCTTGCTACACTGTACTACACTGTGCTACACTACACTATACGCTGGTAATGGTTTCAGTCAAGGGCGGCGTTCTTCGAAGCTAAGATAAAAAGAATATCCATAAGTGTATATATATATATATATATATATATATATATATATATATATATATATATATATATATATATATATATATATGTATGAATATTTTTTGTCCATCCGTTTTCGTTTAATAAATACCCGAAATTATGAAATCGTTCTCAGACCGATTCTTAAAAGATATAGTCTCTATAACAACGCTTGACGATGACCTGATCCACTGTTCAACGGCTACATTTGGAGAGAAACTATTTTCCTCGCATTCGTATTGCATCGTCTTATCTCAAAGTTCATTCCACTTCTTCTGTTAACCGCATCGTATTACATTTGAAAGGGATAAGTCGCTATTAATCTTCTCGTGTTTATTTAGAATTTTGAGTGTTTCTTGTATCATCAGCTCAGCGTGAAATCTACGCTTCCTGAGAGAAAGGAAATATAACCTTCTTAGCCACTGTTGCTACTGTAGGGTTTTAGAGATGGCATTAGTTTTGTTGTCCTTCTTTGTATTA
Source organism: Panulirus ornatus (assembly GCF_036320965.1). Taxonomy (NCBI): domain Eukaryota; kingdom Metazoa; phylum Arthropoda; class Malacostraca; order Decapoda; family Palinuridae; genus Panulirus; species Panulirus ornatus. Next base: position 22,635,472 of record NC_092289.1, on the reverse strand, counting down.
GTAAATCTTTCTTGTCTTCGTCCACCATGTACTTCGCAGGACATAACTGAACTGTAAATTCAAGTTCATGTCTCGCTAACGTGCTGAATACAGTCATGACTGCTTCTATTCATTCGTGGTCAATGTTTATTGCTATAAAACTTAGCATTCAATTTGCTGTATTGCTTTCTACAGTGCACGGTTTAGTGTACTTCAGAATATTGCTGTAAGCAACTCCAAGATAATTTTTTTTCATTTCCTTTCAGTAGAGAAAATCTGAGCATTCTATGGTCAAGTTTGATCATTGATCTCCAAGGTGCATCATTTTACATTTATCTGTTAAAAACTTTATTTGCCATTTAGTTGACCATTTTGTTAGATTATCAACCTCTCATTCAATTATCTCGCAGTCTTGTTCAATTTTAGCGCTGCCTCCTAGTTTTCTTACTCGCCGCAAATTTTGATATCTTATATTTAAGGCTTAATTCAAAATACTTTATACATATTATACAAAAAAAGATGAGGTCGAGGACCGATCCCTGTGGCACACCACTTGTCACAGTCAGCCAGCTAGAGACATCATCATTCCTCATTACACACACACACACACCTTTTATATATATATATATATATATATATATATATATATATATATATATATATATATATATATATATATATATACCCATATATAGTAACCGCCTTAATCATGGCCATCTCGGATAAAAGTAAAACGATTACGACAAAATCAATGAGGAAATTAATCATAACTCCACTAGTGTTTGCAGACCTGATTCTTAAATGTAAAAGAAAACTTTACAGCAGGAAGGAGGGATATAAGAAGGAAAGACATTTTCACAGCTTATCTGTTCGGGAGAAGAAGGCAGTATCATAACGGTCGATCCCCGTCTTTTGAGGAGGTCAAAAGTGAAGGGAAGTTTGAACAGTGAGGAATCGGGAGGGAGGAAGAGTTAGTAAGATGAATACAAAATAAGAATTAAGGTAACTCAAACATCTTTTGGAAGAATCGTCTTCAAACACACACACACACACACACACACACACACACACACACACACACACACGCAAAAAGACAAGAATATTTTGGAACATCTCACTCTCACGGGAGTCGAACCCTCGTAACTCATCTCGAGAATAGCGAGCTTTTTGTTCCCTTCGAGACTTCACGGTCTTGTAAACATTGGTGGGTTTACAGACCAGAGAAAAGAAGTATCCAGCAGTGGTCGGTGCTCTTCTGGTTAAAGCTTTTCTCTGGAGGATAAGTGATGAGGCGGGGGAGCTCGTGGCGCATCCTAACTCTTTCTTTTACTCCTCTGAAAACCTCCTGCAGGAGGAGGAGGAGGAGGGACGGTGGCGACAACGAAGCTTGATTGGTTTTTGGTAGGTATATTTGCCCTCCCTGCTTCCGATCATTTCAACATCGAAGTAATTTCTGGAATTGTCCAAGTTCAATATATTTTCTTGCGCTGAAATACACCCTTCTGATTGTTGATCATGCCGGATATTTCTTGATCAATCGTTTTCATGATTAATCCAAATTGGAGAGACGACGATTATTAACAATGGTAACGATCGAACTGTGTGTTCAATCTGAAAGTAATTACACCGCGAGTGGAAGGTCGTCTTGGCGAGGCTATTGCATCTTTAATGGACGAAAAGGAGTATAGTCCCGTCAAGGAACTCCTCGCTTCAAAGGAGTCCATCTTCCTCCAGATCCTGATTGGAGCGCATCCTTTCAGCTGAAGAAGCCCCATGAAAAAAAATGCCTTAAGATAGTGCGATTGAATATGAAAGAAAATGAGATTCAGACAGACACAGACAGACAGACAGACACAGACAGACAGAGAGGTTTATAAGTATATTACAGCGGTTTGAGTCAGGGTTCTCGTCCTTGCCGGGGTCAGAGGGCATGACCAGAGGTTAGCTGCGTATTTAAAAGGCGGGCAACGAGACTGACGTACGCGAATATACCAGGATGTAGACTCGAGGGTTTTTACACAGGACATAAACCGTGGTTTACACCAGCATTAACACCGGATGACTGCCACATTACCGAAGCCCAGTACGGTCATAATTCCAGTGACTGGCTCAACCGGCCTGAAACAATTGGCAGATTCTGGAGGTGATCCAGAAAATGGCCGTCTGGAAAGCTGGTGAGCTGGCGGACGGTGCTGGAGTTGTCTCCAGGTCTCTACCCTCGCCAGACACCCTCACTGTCCTCATGAAATCGTAATGGTAACTTGTCTTTGTGTATACTGAGCAACCTCTAGTACGAAGGTGAATAATATTAAAAGTAAATCTCACATTATTATTATTATTATTATTATATTATATATATATATATATATATATATATATATATATATATATATATATATATATATATATATATATATATATATATATATATATATATATATATATAATACACTTCTTTAAAGACTTTTTTTATATTATACACTTATAAGCTTTCTGCTGGATTTTTTGTAATCTTTCCTTCCCACACGTTTTGCTTATCAGAAAGTGTGATTTAAATGTCCCAAGTTCATTTTCACTTATTCTTGAAATACACGAGAGTTTTCGAGCGCACGAACACTACCCATCTTCAGTCCAGTTGATTATAAATGATGCAACACAATATAGAAAACAATTCAGGAATGAATCACACCTTGAAGTGTTACAAATGAGAGTGGTGACGCGGATGATGTGTTGATTGGTGGACCGTGTTCCTTCGAAGTTCATGCGTGGGGGAGTGTGGTCGGCAGGGGGTCAAACTCGCTGGGTCAAAGGTTGGCCTGAGGTCTCTGCACCTGGGGAAGTCCAGAGGAGGTAGAGAGTGGAGTCATTTGAGGTGCGAAGGAGAATAATTGTAGAGTCCGAACTTGTACTTTGATGATTTATGAAGGGGTTATATTCTCATATGTAGTTTATGATACGCTCGTTGTCTGTCTTGGCCAATCGCATGTTTACCAAATGGCGTCCTTTCTACGCCTCTTCGCTGGATATCAACCGACTGTTATATTTGTCTCTCGTGTCTCCCCTGATGAGGTGATTATTACATGATGGTGCACTTGGGAACTTATTTTGTTCCATTTTCCCCTTGGACTCACAGGAATATATATATATATATATATATATATATATATATATATATATATATATATATATATATATATAGAAAATGGGTCGTTGTACTAATATCACATTAGATTGATGCCTTCTGTCGAAATCTTATTTCAAAACAATGATGTTATATCGAGTTCTTTTTCGTGATGCAATTACTTCTGAAATAATTATATATAAATCTATTCTCCTGGCACGAATTTCCAATCATTTTGATAAGCTAGGAAAATGTACGCTGGCCATCTGGTGCTTCGGGGAAATTGATGAAGAATCAGTTCCTCAAGGTAATCTTGATGTTTCTAATACAGTAATGTCTATTAAGTCTTCCATGCGTCTGTTTAGCTAGGCGTGTGTCTATTCACCCACCCAAGTGTCTGTGCATCAATATGCGTTGTAAAACATGTGTCTTTCGCCAACGCGTTCATGTTTCTGTTAAATACCTCGTGTGTCTGTGTGTCATAGACCCGTAAGACCTGTTAAGCCGTTCCTCCGTCTGTGTAATGAGTAACATGGTTGTTCAGGGAAGTAGGATGGTTGACTGGGTATTTGCGCTATGGTCCTATCACCTGCCAGGGTCAACATTGTCATAACCAGCAGCCGAGGAGTCGTGAACACACACACACACACACACACACACACACACACACACACACACACAGGATATGGGAGCCCACGAGTGTAGACAACCGTTCTCATATATTATCAAAGAGGTAATCACAAATAAGTAATTACGCCCAGGAGTTGGTGGCGCTGTGTGCCTCATTCCTCGTCGCTACCAGCCCTCTGGTGCTGCCCCATGTGTACTTACCGGTACTGCCCACACCTACTGCCGGGCACTGGCCTTCTCCAGTGACTGTGCCTCCTCCTAGTAACAGCATTCTGCCCTCCTAAGATCGTAGACATAGATTGATAACAGGTGTTCGAAACTCTCACTCTCGCGCGCGCACACACACACACACACACACACACACACACACACACACACAGACACCTCATGTTTTCGGCCTATCTGTCTGTGATTGTTCGATTTTCTTTCTTTATTCTGTCGTTTCGTGTTAATTGGATATGCATTAATTAGCTGGACCATCTTGTTTAGCTGGACTTACTCCTGTTAGCTGGAGTTTCTCGCTTTAGCTGTACCTTTATGTGTGTGTGTGTGTGTGTGTGTGTGTGTGTGTGTGTGTGTGTGTGTGTTAGCTGTGCCTTTTAAGATTGAGGGGACTTCGTCTCGAGCGATCATCCTCTGTGTGCAAGTCCCACTTGAGCAAGTCCCACTTGAGCAAGTCCCACTTGAGCAAGTCCCACTTGAGCAAGTCCCACTTGAGCCAGTACCACTTGAGGAAGTCCTTTATTTCCGCCATCATTCACATAAGTTCAAATACGTCAGCTTCTTGAGGTCATCGTATCTAGGAGAGCAGGTGAGTCATCCACGTCACTGTCTTCATCCACACCAGGTCATCCACGTCACTGTCTTCATCCACACCAGGTCCTGCAGGTCACTGTCGTCACTCACACCAGGTCATGCAGGTCACCGCCGTCACTCACACCAGGTCATGCAGGTCACCACCGTCACTCACACCAGGTCATGCAGGTCACCACCGTCACTCACACCAGGTCATGCAGGTCACCACCGTCACTCACACCAGGTCATGCGGCTCATAGCGTCCCTGCTGGAAATTGCCTCCCCGCCCCACTAAGAATTATTCACGGTACACAGTGTTGTTGATCCCCCAGCGACATGCAAGACCTCCCTCCGCCCGGCCCTGTGCAGGAGGGGGCATGTCATGGTCCCCACGAGCTCGCGTTGGCACTTGAAAAAACCCTCCCCCTTCCTCCCTGTTGGCGCTGGCACTCGAAACACCCCCTCCTTGTTGGCGTTGTCAAACCATTAGCGTTGGCAGTTCACCTCCGTTTGCGTTGGTACCCATTCTCCATCGTCACCGCTCGGCCTAACAAACGAGATTACACCATCGTGTTGCTGGAGCAGAGTTAGGCAGACTCACACTTGTGTCCCGGATGACCAACATACACTTGCCTGAACAAGACGACATTCAAACTCAGTCAGTAGCGACGAAGGAGAGAACATGGAGGACAGTGGCTGAGGAGAAGAACATGGGAGACGGTGGAACATGGGAGATAATGGATAACGTACAAGTAATGTGTGTACCCTCATTCCATTTCATGACACTGGCCAAACTCTCTCTCTCTCTCTCTCTCTCTCTCTCTCTCTCTCTCTCTCTCTCTCTCTCTCTCTCTCTCTCTCTCTCTCTCTCTCTCTCTCTCTACCACTTCTGCTGACTTGTTCGATGCCACAGATTAGCAGCCAGTCCAGCGATCAGCGACGAATAAAGACACATCAAGACTGAGAGGGTCGTCAGTCAGCCCGAGACGCATTGGACATCTTCGTGGGAGAATCTGAGGCCTGAGATACCCCGTAGGCAAACACGCTCGTGAGGTCGCACATGCGCACGGCGAAAAACTTGTCCGGTGTGAATCATTACGTAATGCCTCCTGCTTTGTGATCGTCTTCGAAGAAAACGGTAAAAATCACCGAATCTTGCGAGAGTACTAATAAAAGAGAATGATAATGAAAACGTGATGAGCACTAAGATACTAACGTATATTTCACAAAAAGAAGAAAACGTGTTCTACGCGTTGCTATTGCCGACAATTGATGAAGGAAAATAATATAATCTGGTACATTACTACCAAGAGGGAATGATAAAGAAAACGCGGTAGGATAATGTGACACTCGCATGCACTTCAGAAGAAGAAGACTCGTAGTTCGAATTAAGGTGCCCGGCATGTCATTATTGGAACAAAACATGGACACACGAGACGAGAGGTGGTGAATCCACCAACGTCGATTACCTTCTCTCCAAATGGCTTTACGAAATTCCCTTTTGTCTACCATCGTACCAGACACTTGCAGGACCCTCACATTACTTCAAGAACTCCCCTATATAATAAATGAATCAGTCCACAAATAGAGTAGCGCAAGGATATATATATATATATATATATATATATATATATATATATATATATATATATATATATATATATATATATATATATATATATATATATATTTTTACAAGTAAAAACTCAGAGAACCCATGGCATGGCGCAGGTAACAATATATTTTTTACGGTAGGTAGTTCGGTGTGTCCGTCCGTCCGTCCGTCCGTCCGTCCGTCCGTCCGTCTGTCCGGTGCTGATGAAGTAGCCGAGACAAAGGTGTCATTAGGAGGAAGGAACACCTGGAACGCCAAGTGAGCCGGGACAATTAGCAGCTTGTATCAATAGCAGCCATCTCCACCCATCAAATATTCAACTTACTGTTATGGTTGAATAATTGACACACACACACACACACACACACACACACACACACACACACACACACACACACACACACACACACACACTCACACACACACATTCACTAGGTAATGTCGTCCCTGTAATGCATGTTTTGAACACAGAGGATCGTACACTTTTTTCTGTAAGAGTGGATGGAGGAGGAGGAAGAAGTTTCTTTTTTTTTACTGATATATATATATATATATATATATATATATATATATATATATATATATATATATATATATATATATATATATATATATATATAACGTACCACCGCCACACCTGCCTCAAGTCTCAACACTGTATTCTTCCACCACGTCCCTGGTCCACCTCTCGTACCAGTATCATACCCGCCTACGAAGCCACCCGCACCCTGAGCTGACGTAGTGAGAGAGAGAGAGAGAGAGAGAGAGAGAGAGAGAGAGAGAGAGAGAGAGAGAGAGAGAGAGAGAGAGAGAGAGAGGGGGGGGATTTTCTCAGTTGTATCTCCTCATTTACTAGATTACTCACTATTCGTCAAACTTCCTATTAGGTATTAAGTTAATTGGTCTCGTCATATCATCCGTTTCGCACTCACGACCAATCCCCTTCGTTAACGAGCGTCAGAGTGATTAGAATCGGCTGTAAAGCCTTGTTTTCTGATCTACAAATTATTATCAGTCAGTCTCTTTTGTCTGTGTTGTTATGGTTTCTCAATCATTATCTGCTAGTCTTATCTCTAAGCCTCATATTTTTATTTCTTTATATTTCCGCCTCACAGTTCCGCCTCATTCTTCCGCTTCATATCATATCCAGATATCTAACAATAGTCTACCTCTTTCATGAACACTTTCTGCATATTAATCCTTTCCTGAGCCATAAAAAAGATCTAACAAAATGGAATGTTGTAGCTATTTCATCATGGTATAATGGGAGGTGGTTACTTTTTTACATTGTTCTTGGAATGACCATTGCTGGAATTCGTTTTTCTTTTTTATGTTAGAGGTTCCAGCCAAGGACAGATGTCCCCATGGAGGCCAGGCCTTAGATGAAATATGAAAAGGAATTAAATGAGAAATGAGAAGAGAACAATGCTCTATGAACCCTTAGAAAGTTGAAGGTTTACCTTCTTAAAAAAAAAAAGAGGGAGGTCGATGATGTTAGGAAAGACATGAGATGGTGAGTAATGCCAAAGCTTAGCGGTGTAAGGGAAAAAAAAGACATGACGAAGGCCCATTGTAATCCTGTGACGGAGTGGCTCTCTGATATTATGTGGTCTAGCTAATGACGGGGACACACAAGCACCCACTTCCCAGCGGCAGAAACAGAAGTGATATCTACAGACGAGGGAAGAGATCTAGGCAAGTGGGGTCAAGTTTCGAGACAGGGAAAGTTAATTGTTTTGGACTCTAACTCGGTTCATTAAGAATGTCGAGCTGGAACCTCCCTCGATGTGAGAGTCGCACACCATACAGGGACGGGTCAGTCCTGTGTATGAATAATCGAAGCAAATGTTCAGAAGAAAGAATTCAACACAGTTGACCAGGATTCTTGGGTGTTCAAAGCAGACTCGGCTCTTTGTGTGATGTGGGATGTCCAGATGTTGCAGTGACACCAAAGATTTTCACTGTGGTGAAGAGCCTCAAATAAAACTGCCTGTCATGATTGTAAGTGTGGGCAGTAAATGTTGAACATTGTGGAATACATTAAACATCTTTTGAACACTGATTTATGATGTTAGCTTTGTTAAAAAGATGTGTCAAAGTATAAGTGGATCAGAGATACAAAGAAATTGTTCAAAAAACAAAGAAAAAGAAAATCCAGAATGGTAAAAATGTTTGTAGATATGAAAAACAAAAGTATAGAAAAAATTGTCATATATGACAGAAGAGGTCGTTTTATGTGAGAGAAAAATAATCAATAATCATTACATTGTCTTAAGAAATATGAACAAACCTTATCGTTAATTACCACTGAAAAAAAAAAATATCACAGGATGGGATCTGGTCTGCATACAGAGGCCTAATTTGCATTCAGATCTGCTACTAAATGCTTCCGGATGATTGGTTGTGGGAAACATGATGACCCTTCTTATCGTGAGCACCGCGTGAAAGATAACCGGATATGGTATTGTAACCTCTTATCCTGACCAGCTGCAGGATCTTTTGTTCCCCTCTTCTTCTTTTTTTTTCCTTTTGTTGCGAGAGATAGTATGCTGTCCAGGAAGGGAGTTGTAGAGTCGTGGGGGCCCCATCTATTGTGTCTGTCTGTCTGTCTGTTTGGTTTACAAGGATCGAAGTCTGTAAGAGGATGGTAAGTCTGTTTCTATTGGTTTCGTTAAAGCGACCAGTACCTCTTACCCACTGTATCATGAGTCGTAACTCACTGCTTCTCCCAGATGGGTTTATACCTCACCTGGGAAACGTATTATTGATTCGTAATAGTGGGATATGTAGTCGTTGTTCATCCTCGATATCAGGAGAGAATCTCTGGTTCCTTTTTCGTAAAGTGGTGTTAATCCAGAGTTCCAGCAGGACTGTATGCCTTGGCTAAGGATCTCCCAGGTGCTAAGGAACTTTCTACGAGCCGATTAAGTTCCGTTCATTGAGGCTCTATAGGCTAATGGAATTCTTTTAGTGGCGCTAAGTCTAGTGAATGATTTGTCACGGGTTGAAGCTCTATATATTGCTGAGACTAAAACATGGCTCTATCAGGTTCTACATATTTTGATGGGGCTCTATAAGTTGCTTGGGCTCCGTCAGTTGCTGAGACTTTTTCTCAGATTCCGTCCAATAAGCAGAGTCTTTCTTCTTCTGAGAGTCTGTTTACCGGCAGTGTGTTCTCATTTTCTGTGGCTCTCAAGTACTGACATTCTTCAAGAAGCTCTATCAAAAGATGACGCTCTGTCAAGCTCTAGGACTTTCCAGGGATACTTGGATCTACGAAGAAGACATTCCGGTAGAGATGTTGAAGCTGTGTCAAAAACAAAAGCTGTCAAGATTTTGATCCTCTACCTAATCCTGAGGTCCTACGAAGTACTGAAGGCTTTCCCAGTGGTTGGGTTTTCCATCAAGTATCCAGGTTCCATCCAGCGCTGAAAGAGACTCTATGTTAGACCGAGGCTTCATGAAGAGCCAAGGCTCTGTGGTGGTCACAAGGTCACAAGGATGGAACGTTCCTCGTGGTTCATCCTGGTCTGGAAATGGCTCCCTAGGGCCGTCATGTCCTCGTCCAGAAGAAAGTCATTCTTGCAGGTAACTCCACATGTCGCCAGAAGCCATAAGCACAATCATTTCCTCTCATCGTAGAAACATTTCCTTCGTCTGTTTCTTAACGTCCTGCTTAAAAAGCCTCTCTCTCTCTCTCTTTCTCTCTCTCTCTCTCTCTCTCTCTCTCTCTCTCTCTCTCTCTCTCTCTCTCTCTCTCTCTCTCTCTCTCTCTCTCTCTGAAAACAAAGCTAACTCTCGAAGAAGAAACTGGACCTATTGGTGCGTGAGGACAGTCACCCGTGGATTCACACCTGAGGAGCCATCAATTCCTGAAGTCGGTTTTTGCCTCGCGTGGTATAATAACGGAGATGGGTGGAACAGCCTGTTATCGGCAACTATCCACTAAATTACCAGCCACTACGAGTATCTGTAATGACCCAAATTCTTCGGCGAGCCGAGGGACAGGTTTGCAAACAGTAGCAGCAGCTGCAAGGATGGGTTCTGGAGGGTACAGAGAGCTGAGGCAGCAGGAGGCACTCCAGCTGCTGCTGCTGAAGGTCTCGCCAACGAGTCAACAGACGCACCTCTAGAGAACTCTAGTGGCGCCCTTAAAGACTCTCTCTTTGGCCGATCTCTCAGTCTTATCCTTACTTTCTCAGTGGACAGATCCCTCAACCAGCCTGTCTCTTACCTCACCATCATAACATGGGTTACATACACCTACTTTTTCTTTCTCTTGTGTATGAACTCGATGGTTCATATACACGTATCACCTTCAGAACCGTCCAGTAACTTACGATTGAACAGAAAGTTCTCGTTGGTTATAGAATTTCTTTAACTTGGTCAAGATATGAGGAGAGTAAATGAGATAAACATCAGTCTATATAGACTTCTTCGGGCTTGTTTGGGAAAGAGAAGAAACTATAAATATATATATATATATATATATATATATATATATATATATATATATATATATATATATATATATATATATATATATTTATATATATATATATATTTTCTTTCTTTGTAGCGTTAAGAACAGAGGACTGGGCCTTTGAGGGACTACCGTCACCTGGCCCAATTCTCTGTTCCTTCTTTTGGAAAATTAAAAAAAAAAAACGAGAGGGGAGGATTTCCAGCCCCCCGCTCCCTCCCCTTTTAGTCGCCTTCTACGACACGCAGGGAATATATATATATATATTTATATATATATATATATATATATATATATATATATATATATATATATATTTATATATATATATATATATATATATATATATATATATATATATATATATATATATATATAAATATATATATGCGCCCCAGCCTAAACCACCTACCCATCCATCGACCGGCCCCGAGGAAAGAATGAACAGCCGGCTTGGCTGAGGGCTGACTACGTAATCCAAGATTCGAACCCGGCTGGTCCCGTTAGTCGTTCAAAAATGAATCAAAAATGAAGAAGGCTTATGGACCCATGTTCTGCTTCTAAGCAATATTTCAGTAATCACTATTGCTTACTTAAAATTCAACACTCGCTACTTTTTTTCTCGTGTAAGGCAATGATTAATGAGCTTTGAAATGACGTATCGTTGCTAACTCGTCACCAGAACGTCGGGGTCACAGGGAAAACTGGCGTCACGTTGTGGGTCCAATCTCGTGCTCTTTGACCGTGCAGCGAGAGTGAAAGACGTTCATGTGGATGGAAGAAAATGTGGGAGAAACACAGAAGACACAAACGACTACTGGATCGTTTGCGATAAGAACGGCCCAGGGAGGACGAGGCTGCGAGGCAGGTTACAATGCACATGCGATCTGCGATTTCCTAGCTTTCGTGTCGAGTTTGAATGAAATCGTTCCATGCGTGCGTTGGCATTGGCTACTTACACACAGAAGACATGTCAAAGTAATGATGAAATCTTACGACAAGTACCGAGTGGTCCTAACTGTACCACAACTCCAAACAAATAGGTGTAGTTAGGGGACCCTTGATGTCCCTGGGCTAAGTTTGGTTGAAGTCGCCCCATACGTTACGAGAAAATGATTTGGAGAATAGAATGGGATACAGATAGGAACAGTTTCGTGGGTACCTACAAGGCCAGCAGACCTAACCTCACCTCAGACATGACCATACGCATCACTGAAATTATCATGAAATATCGATACATGATATATATATTCTACATGATATATATATTCTACGTAACTACAGAACCTTGAGTCTATAGAACAGACCCAGAACCAGTGTAACGCTGTTGATAACATCCCACAATTCGGCCAATGGCAACTGGTCTTCAGTATTCAAATGCTCGGGTTCCCACATTTGTAAACTGGATATGTTTTTTTGTGTCTTGTTGAGCCGGAGGCATAGGTGAGCAAGTCGAGTCTGTCGCCTCATCCATCACCCACATGCAGACTCCCCCGACGCTAGCCTAAACTCCGGCTTACATTCTCGACAAACGGAATTCATTCGCCGCAAAATTTGTTAGAGATAATGACAGACGAAGAGTCTGCTAGGATAGTACGTGCGATGCTGATAAAGCATGATTGATAAGAGAGGTCGAAGGAGAAGATAAGTACGGATAAAACCAGTATGCGACCGGACAGAAAACGGAGTTTAAAATCAAGCGTTCCACCCAGGGCACCGACTGCTCCCGGCGCTGGAGGTAAATAACAGTTTTCAGAGCTTCGGGATGACACTGGAAAAGCCAGAAATTGTCCGCAAATTTGTGCCACCCTGTAGTTAGGCGAGGAATGTGTGGTGGGGCTCTTGACGGTCCAGGAATGTGAGCCAAGAAGCTGCTGGCGCTGCAGGAGACGGCGGTAATTGCGTGAGATAACGCGTGACCCATGGCTTCCCCTGATGTCTCATTCGTTTGCCGGCCAACCCATGTCCTAAAGCAACCGTACTTCATTCCTTTTTTCTTTTACGAAGATACGTTATCAGTTCCCAGGATGCAGAAGAGTCTTTATCAAGAGTTAAACATACGAGGGAAGGACTACATCTACTTCATAACAACCACTAAGACTGTTTCGACATACCCTGATCTTCTTGGCCAAGGAGCTCCCGCGGCGCTCAGGAAGCCAGCCACGTACTCCGTAAGGGACCAGGCCAGGAGATGACCACCTTAAGGAACACCAGCTGATTAATTTCCATCATTCGATGTCCTTCGCTTCGTACGATATTGATCAAAAAAAAAAAGAGAAAGAATGATCTTCCCTCGGCGGACTGAGTGTGTGCACTTGAGTACGATTTTCAGCCGCTTATTTAGAATACAACAGCCACGTCCGTCAGTCTCGCGAAGGCTTCGGCAATCGGCAGACGTTTTCAAGGTTCTGTTTCAAACACTCAACATATAATGAAACTTTAAAGAAATTCCTTGAAGGTTCAAAAGTCACTCGAAAGGTGAACAGTTTATTGAAGGTTTAACAATGGACGGAAAGGTTCACCAGTCAACGGAAACACATAAGTTAGCTTGGTGGTTCAGTGATGATCTACAGAGTGTAGCATATAAAGGTTTGAGAACTCGCCAGTTAACTATGAGGTTCAGCTGTCAGCTACAAGGTTCAAGAATTAGCTGCAGTTGACTAAGTAAGGAACACCACAAGCTTCAAGGCAAGGCAAAAGCAGCCTCTAGGACGTTCTTCAGAGCAAAATGGTCACATACGATGTATGGTCTGCACTCTTGGGGGATATCTCCAGTGGTATCTGGATCTCTTGAACATTGTACCATTCCATGTTGCTCGACCGAGAAAATTACCTCAGGTTATTTCATTCTGAGTTCACTGTACACCATGTCGTAAACATATGTTTGTACATACACCTGACTGAGAACCTCAGACTGACCTGGAAATAATGGTTTTTCTTCCAGTTCGTCTCATGTGCCTCTTGCGACAGATCTTGTAAGACGCCTTTCATTCTTCATCTAAGTTCTTCCCAGCGAATACTTGGAAATGGTTTTCTCATGGCATCATTCCCTATTTACCCATATGTATTTACTTTAAACCAATTTAGTCAGTTTCCTGGCGCTGGTTCTCTGTATTACTCTCCCTGTATGTCTCTGTAGGTTTTCATTATCGTGAATATCTATTCTGGGGCTTGACAACATCAGCAAACTTATTCAAATTAGTTTTCAGTCCCTCAGGCGAAACATTAACATAAATAAAGAATAACAGCGGACCTAACGCTGACCCTTGCGGTACCTCGCTACCCCACCTACAAACCCTCTGGAAAAAAGCGAATAACTCAACATTGCTCATCTTCTACTTCAGCAACTTTCATTCCACATGAAGACGTTTCGTGCCTTTAAGACTTGATCCTTTTTTTCTTTTTTCTTTTTTGTTTAAGAAAAAGCTGTTCAACCCGCTCGAATATAAACAGACGAATCTACCTCTTTTTGTATTGTGTAATCGACGATGATTTTCTTGATGGTTTGAGTAAGTCTGCACAACACACGTTGATAATTCTGGCACCTCCAGGTGGGGTTTTCAAGGCCTCTGTTGTCGATGCCTCCAACATCCTGAGGATAGTAATCCAATGATTAAAGACCGTCTAACCAACTTCCTTCTATCATAACACAACCTTAAAATACTCTTCAAAATTCTCCGGTACGATGAGGGCACATTCCCTTCATCCTTGAACCAAGTACGTGGTAGATATTGGTAATAACTTATCATTGGTAATAAAGGTAAAAAAGAGGAAATTGGTTCTATGATTTTGTTGTGTTTTAGATACAAGAATATTAACATAAATCTGGTGACGGAGCTGTGGATGTATACTGCATTAAATGAGCTATACTGTATTTTTGAGTCCTCAATATTGTGTGTAGATGGTTCGGATGGATGGGGTTGAAGGTGGGGTCAGGTTTCTGGGGTGTTGCTGTGGGAGGGAGTTGATGGGGAGGCGTTGAAGGGGAAGGTAGAGGGGGGGGGGGATAAATGTTGAAGGGGAGGGAGAGAGGTTGGTGTTCACTGGGGTGTTGGCAGGGGAGGGTAGAGTTAGTGGGGAGAAGGTCGTGTTGACAAGGGTGTTGGCGGGGAGAAGGTCTTGTTGATGGGGTGTTGGCGGGGAGGGTAGTGTTGAAGGGGGATGGGGGGTTGGCGGAGTAAAGGTGTTACTGAAGGGGTTACCTCCATATCCCACAGAAAGTCGCCCGGTCCCAGGCTAAGGGTAAGAAATTCAGCCTTATATCTCTCGCGTTTACGGGTGAACATTGACTGCCCTAGCAGCCTCACCATCCTGCTACCCCACCAATTATAATAATGATATTAATGACAGGGGTAAATACAGTGTAAGTTCCTATAACCACTACTATTTTCACGGCAGCAGAATATGGTCCCTTTCTTTCACCCTTTTTAAGGGTTATTCTTTTTTGTTTTAAAACTTCTTCCTAAGAAAAAAAAAGACTCTTGAAGTACTTGTTTCTTAGAATTTAAGTTGATGCCTAGAATCACATGAATTAGAATACGTTCTAGTGGGCCATATACATATATATATATATATATATATATATATATATATATATATATATATATATATATATATATATATATATATATGGTTTTATAATGCCGTGTGTCGCGTGTCCAATACGCGTGATCCTTTAGTCTCTATAATCAAAATCATCCTCGAGTCGGTTTTTCAGTAGCCGCTTAATCAAGCCAATGGCGTCCAAGAAATACTAGAAAAAGATGGTCAAGTTGAGGTCAACCATCGTCCAGGTGTGCGTGCATGTCAATAATCACTACTAATCCTTGGCTTCTGTTGATCTAATCACGACCCCCCTCCACACCCCTTTCCCCTCTACGTCAGTTCTTGCGTCAGGTGACGCTAATCCTATTCATTGCGGACGTCACTTCACGTCGCAGTGAGGGAGAATCATGTGACGTAATCTCGATATGTGTGTGTGTGTGTATATGGGGAGAGGGGATATCCCAATGTCCCATATATTATGTATCCCACCCAACCCCTGTATCAATATGCTTAAGCCTTAAACACAAATTATAGGTTCGCTCCAGCAGCGGGTGCGTCCACGCGTTATCTCGCATGTCTTCCTCTGTTTACCCACGTAGAGTTTCCTTCCCCATCATCTCCACCCATGTACAGTTCTCTCTCTCTCCTATCCTCCCCACCCATGTACAGTTCTCTCCTATCTTCCCCACTCATGCACATTTCTCTTCCTTATTCTCCCCAACCATGTAGAGCCCAGTATATCATTCTCCCTGTTTCATATACCCGAATATACCTTACCAGCACCAACCTCCCCGTGTATCTCCCCATCTCAGGTGTAACGTTATCACCCCAGTCTCACACCCACGAAGACCCAAGCGCCATCCTAACACCTCCTTCCTCAGGGACATTCTACCCACCCTTCTCCCCTAACTCACTCCCCTAAAGACGTTCTCACCCTCGGCTCTCTCACCCCTAAAACCCCTGGAATCCCTCCCCACGCCAACTTTCTCCACGCACCCGGAGACTCCCTCCTCACCCCAGGTCTTCTCCCCACACCCCCTAGTGACTTCCCTACGACACACACACACACCCCAAGAAGCTTGGGGAAGTGAAGGGTTCAGGCTGGAGAAGGTAATGTGTGTGTGACATTATCAACGTCTGTTTGTTATGACGTGTGTGTGTGTGTGTGTGTGTGTGTGTGTGTGTGTGTGTGTGTGTGTGTGGCCACAGGCGTACCTACCACCAGATAGCGCCTCGACCCTCCCCACAGTGGGGGAGGAGTATGCCCCGGCCATCATCACTCTGTTTCCCCGTTTGTTGAGCAGCGGCTGCTGCCGGGGTCTAAATATTGGGGGGCCCCTCCCTCCTGACGTTAATAGTGGGCGTGACGCCCCTGTGGTCCCGCCCTGACGTACGGCCGGCCCAGGGGCGCCTGACGTCACGGCGTTAAGAGGGCGGGCTCAGACCTGTGTTGCCTGTCCAGTAAGGAAGCTGATTAATGGAAAGTAGTCAGATGAGGCGCGCCCCCCGCGCCCCCGGCCTGCAGGGGGTGTGGGGGGCCTAGAGGGGCTTAGCCAGGAGGGGGAGGAGGGAAGGAAGGAGGTCCTCCACCATCACCACCAACATCACCAACACCGACACCACCAACACCAACACTGGTTACACGACCTGTTCCACCACGACCCACAACCAGATGTATCATGGTAACCAGACGTGAAGCAAGGAAGCGTATGTTCCTTTCAGAATCACGTTGCTTGAAAAATGAATTAATTCGTTTATAAATTTAAGTATGAAAGATACAACACTAATCAATTACAGCTCAGGGACTGGAAGGATCGAACCTTGACAATGGAAAGGTTAGTGGAAGTAGAATAGACGGAGAAACGGAAGAGGAATTCCATAATATCAGTGTATGATGAATGATATGAGTTACCACTATGGCTAATCCTCGTATGGCTCGTCTCCAAACAGAAACTATACGAAGCAGCAGACTGTCGCATGCGGCAGGTGCAGATTCGTAAGGGCTGGGACACAGAGAGGTAGCTAACAGGAGGAGTGGCCGATATGATACTTGTGACACAGAGAGAGGGTGACAACACGACGTTAGCACGGAGAACAATGGTTGAAGAGTGGTGAGAGTAAGGGGTGTGCTGAGCCAGAGGGCTACTGATTCCACTCGAATTAAAAGACAAATGTGACGAGGACGTCTGACGAGGAAAACAACCTGTGCAGGATATGTGTGTGTGTGTGTGTGTGTGTGTGTGTGTGTAGGTGGATGGGGTGAGGTGTGTGTGGGTGGGGTGAGGTGTGTGTGTGGAGTGGCGGTCCTTCGAGCTGGTGGGAGGGGACACGGGGCAAGACCCGCGAGGCGCGACTGTGGAGGTGACGACTCTTCTCCTTTTTTTCGCTCGTGGCTTCAGCGAACGGGAGGGGAAGGCTGGGTGTAGACGAGTCAGGAGAGAGAGAGAGAGAGAGAGAGAGAGAGAGAGAGAGAGAGAGAGAGAGAGAGAGAGAGAGAGAGTGAGATTAACACTCCCTCTAGATGTATACATGTAGACCTCGTCGACCTACAAGTGTTTCATGATAATAAAACGCTGATCAGAAATCAGACTACTCCACCTCCCATGTTATGGCCTCAGTAGCCTTCACACACACACACACACACACACACACACACACACACACACACACACACACACACACACACTCACATACACACGTGTGTGTATACCCCGGGTAACACACCCAGATGGACCAACCATACCTGGACGAGGTACAACGAGGGATGTGAATTAAGACCGACGTTCGTTTCTCTGGAACACGAAGTTGCGACACTTGAGCACGACGGTACGATCCTGGAACAAGAAGATGCGACACTTGAGCACGACGGTACGACCCTTGAGTACGACGGTACGACCCTTGAGCATGAGGGTGCGACAGTTGAGGACGAGGGAATGATCCTTGAACTCGACGGTGTGTTCCTTGAGTACGATAGACCATCGTTTGACTTGAGTCTTAGAGGTTCGTTCTGTCGTCATCAACCGTTCAAATCGTCGTCGTAACTTCGTACTCAGGGAGCTCAGAAGCGGACGTACGCCACAGGTAATTGCCTCTGGGGGTCGTTAGTGAGGAAGTGCAAAAAAATTACGCAAAAAAATAAAGAGCCATTGGCACAATCGTAATTGGCGATGTTTATGGAGACGCTGTGGTTGACTTTATCGGCAATTACCTTAAGAATTCCGACGCTAATTGATGGCTAGTGGCGACAGGTAGGGAGCTTCGCAGTCATATAATGCTATACATTTAGAATGGAGTCTATGCACTTAAATGTCTAATAAATCTAATTGATTTGAATCATTCTAGCACCATTGATGTGGGTTTATCGTCCTTAACCCCATCAGTGCGACGGTACGACATAAGGTTACGATGACGTGGTCTTTGGCCCGACTCATGTCATTGTCCACGCCATTATACCCAAAAAGTTGCACCGTCGTGCTCAAGGGTCGTACCGTCGTACTCTAGGATCGTATCGTCGTGCTGAGGGGTCGTACCGTCGTGTTCCAACACTTAACTGGTTCATAAAAAACAGCGGGAAGTAGTGGTAATGGTTGTGACATGACAGGTATGGTGCATGGGAAGTAATGGTGTATGGGAAGTAATGGTGTATGGGGAGGAATGGTGTATGGGGAGGAATGTTTCCGAACCTCCTCTTCAGAGAATCGCGTCATTTCGGAAGCTCTTAAAAATCGGTAATTGTCTTTGTGTAACTTGAACGAACCAAATTGGTGGTTGGGTCCACACGGGACACAGAGAGAGAGAGAGAGAGAGAGAGAGAGAGAGAGAGAGAGAGAGAGAGAGAGAGAGAGAGAGAGAGAGAGAGAGAGAACCTACAACCAGATTTTAGCCATGGGAGCAAAGGCTATCTCATGATATTTTCCTCAAATACCGTTCGTTTGATTAGAGAGAAAGTGAAAAGTAAAAGAGAGACATCCTCACTCTCTCACATCTGTGATCTTTCACACCCGTACAACTTTCTCACCTTCCACCTTCACTGAGGTGACTACCACACGTCTTCATCATGGGCGAGTTTCCTGTGTCACCTCTATCACTGTGGCTTGGCAAGTTGTTGCTGAAATGTTGTGTGTAAACAATTGTGATTCACTACACCTTCCTATGTACCGATGACAGTGCACGTGAAGGCGTACGTGATGTACGTGTTCAGACTGTTGTACGTGATGTGATGTACGTGTTAAGACTTGTGTACATGACGTACGTGTTGAGACTATTGTACGTGAGGTACATGTTAAGACTGCGAAACATATCATCTTGCCTTGCTTTCTGTACACCGCATGCCGGTGAAAATACTTAATGACGTATCAGATTACTTCAGTGTCCTGTGCCCATGTGATAAGTTGTGTATATTTCTTAGTGGAGTTCACTGGGCCAAGACGCAAGGACATGAGCAAGGACAGGAGCAAGGACATGAGCAAGGACATGAGCAAGGACAGGACCAAGGACATGAACAAGGACATGAGCCTGAATTTGGTCGTGGTTAACATCATGGGCTTGAGCTTACGTAAGCACTACAGCAGAAGTAACGGGAATTCCTATTAATATCTACAGTGGACAGGTGTTCAGGGCATCTGCTGATCGAGCCTACATGGTACAGGTGTGAGAGAGCCTTGACACTTGTCCTGTGCAGGTGTTAAGAATCCAGACCTCACCTCTTTCATGCTAAAGGTTCCGTTCTCGAACACAAGTCCTCCTCAAAGGCCAGGCCTGAAATGAGGTACGAAAAGATCTGGAATGACAATGAAAGTACGGAGGAAGAAGAGAAATAATCTGAGAGTTTCAGAGAAAAAGCAAAACTTACTTTCTTTTCACAAAGGGTCAGATGCTTCGAAAACACATGGGAAGGTTGAGAGTTCCAAAGATTAGCGGTGCAGAGAAAGAAGTAGACATCGCAACGGTTCAATCATGTACTGCCGACGGCCACACAGTCATCATGCGACGCAGTTGCTTGCGGAGTGTTATGTGGTCTAGGTAATGGCGGGAACACACATGTAGCCAGCTCTTGAGAGCAGCAACCAAAGTAATATCCACAGAAGAGGAGAAGAGAACCAATTCAACGGCATTGGACATGTGGGTAAACTCTCGAGGGCAGACTGGAAGAGTTGATAAATCGGATAACTTTGGATTCGAATCTTTCTGGTCGATCCATGGAGTTTGAACCTTCCCAGCAGTACTTCTCTGTCTTCATCATGGGATTCTGATAAGTCTTTCGGTAAATGAAGACCAGTCATTAGCAAGATGGGAAAGGATGAACTTCGCCTTGCGTAAACCATACTGATTATCAGAGAGAGAATTGTGAGATTCAAGACGGTTATGGAAATGAGAATCGAGGAATTTTTCGTAGGCTTCAGAAACAGTAGGATGACACCTGGAAAGGTTAAACTGGTCACCCTTACCTGGAACAGTTTCATCATGGAAGGAGAAGCGAAATAGACGAGCAAGCACAGGCGCAAGTTTGGAGGCACACTTCTGCAAAACACGATAGGGGGATGTCACGTTGTTTGTTCGCTTTGCTTGTGTCCAGAGAGAGAGAGAGAGAGAGAGAGAGAGAGAGAGAGAGAGAGAGAGAGAAGGAGCTCTTGTTACTGGCTGGAAGATATGATAAGCAAGAGGTGCGTCAGGGGATGAAAGGATCTTAAACCTACCAAGATGGGGTTAGAGGAGAAGCAAGAATGAAAAAGAAATGCTTTTTCTATTAGGCGAGACATAATGTCAAACACTCATGTAATCGCTCATACCACATCATCTGCTTTCCCTGTACCACTTTTGCAATTTATCCATTCATCTGTTTTTCTTTGTGAGCGTGTGTGTGTGTGTGTGTGTGTGTGTGTGTGTGTGTGTGTGTGTGTTTGTCTGTCTGTCTGTGTGTGGCTGTATGTGTGTGTGTGTGTGTGTGTGTGTGTGTGTGTGTGGCTGTATGTGTGTGTGTGTGTGTGTGTGTGTGTGTGTGTGTGTGTGTAAGTGTGTGTGTGTGTGTGTGTGTGTGTGTGTGTGTGTGTGTGTGTGTGTGTGTTCAAGACTACAGTCACGAACAGGCCACTTCACCGAAGCCAAGCCTCAGATGGAGAGAGTTGATACAAAGGATTTTCGAGGACGTACAAGACCTGCTTTTTGAAAATTGTCAGATTATGGACATTAGAAGAAAACGTATCGTTCATGATGAGAATGAGAACAAGAATGAGGAGGGTGAGTATGTGTGATGCATGATGAGGGATGCTGGGTCCAGCCCACCGCCAGACAGGGGTGGGTGGGTGGGTGTGCGGGGTGGGTCTGGGCAACACTCCAGCTCTTTTGAAGGAGTGTCTAAGGCTGCCAAAGGGCCATGGCCAGCTCCTAGCGTGAGAGAGAGAGAGAGAGAGAGAGAGAGAGAGAGAGAGAGAGAGAGAGAGAGAGAGAGAGAGAGAGAGAAAGTAAAAGAACGGTTAAGACAGAGAGACAGACAGACAGACAGACGCAATCAGAGTAGTTGACGGGGAAGTACCTGCCTCCAAACACACCACCCTCACCCCCCCACAAATTACCTCCGCGCCAACCCCAATCATCCATACCCAACCAACAACCCAACAACCAGGACCATTTCATCTCCCGTGTTCCACCAACCTGTCATGCCGGCCTTTGCCTTTGTGTTTCACTTGTTTTTCCGTGTTGGTCCGGCCATCAGCCCTGCCCGACACAACACCAGCAGGCTCAACACAAAAGACCCGAGTTTTTCCAGTTCAATAAGACACAAAAAGTGACTCAGTTGAACATGCAAGACACGACAAATTGACTCGGGCATACGTATATATATATATATATATATATATATATATATATATATATATATATATATATATATATATATATATATATATATATATATATATATATATTCTTAACGTTTACAGACCACTTAGGGACACACGATAAATGAATCTAGCCTTTATGTAGCCACATGTCGATCACGTACACATATGTGGAATATAGTTACTTGATAACGACGTTGAACAGCTGAAATTCTATTGTTAGTCCTGGACTGCGTCATTTGAACAACATCAAAATGACAACATATGCGAAAACTGAGAATTATTCAGATATTTGAATGTCATTTGTCTTACAGTGACCTACCATCGTACCGTTGTGAGGGACGGTTGTACCGTTGTGAGGTACCGTCTTACCGTTGTGAGGGACGGTTGTACCGTTGTGAGGGACGGTTGTACCGTTGTGAGGTACCGTCTTACCGTTGTGAGATACCATTGCACCGTTGTACCCGCTAACTTGTGACACGCTCTTGCCAAATGAAGAACACAAAGTAACTGTACACTAAGCTTATCATTCAGTTAATCATCGTAATCACCATGATGATTAAGAGGGAGTTCATTACTAAGATCCATCGCTGGTGGCTGGTGTCACGCGTTACTCACCATCTGATAACGTGTGATGAGCAAAACATCCAAGCGTCGTAACACATTGTGACGCGGAACCTAGAATGTGTGTCCTGGATTCGCCACAAATTTGGAAATACCTAGGATCCTCTCTCTCTCTCTCTCTCTCTCTCTCTCTCTCTCTCTCTCTCTCTCTCTCTCTCTCTCTCTCTCTCTCTCTCTCTCTCTCTCTCGTATATATACCCTGAGACGCCTGAAGCTTCGACGGTGCGCTGCGCTCAGTAGCAGGAAGAGGATGGACTCCTCTGAAGTGAGAAGTTCCTCTTCGACGAGACTGTGTATACTGCCCTCCGTCAATTGACGATGATACACACACATACACACACACACACACACACACACACACACACACACACACACACACACACACACACACATGTTGGCGGTCATCTTGCAATCCACTGGGCTGACCTGTACACTGCACAGTAATGGAGTGTGTGAGGGGCGGCAGCACGCACCCCCACTCACTCTGTCCCGTCCCTCTCACCTGAACTCATTTATTTTGTATCACGTGGCTGGGGTTGAGGTCGCGGTGGGGGGGGGGGGGGGGGGGTGTTAGGGGGTCGATGGGTGGGTGAAGCAAGAGGAAGGTCCTTCAACCCCAAAACCTCCTTTCCTCCCCCCCCCCCCCCACCCCAGACGACGCAGAGACTTGGCGTTGACGTTCCCCAGGGCCAGTAGCCAAGTGAGGAACCCCTTCTGTTTTAGGGGGATATTCGTGAGAAGGCAACCGCCCTCTGGTTCTCTTCGGGGGACGTGGTGGAAAGAAATGCTGAACTTGCAGATGCGCAGGTCACATGTGGTAGAGAGAAGGTTAAAACACTAAGTCATTTTGCTGATGGTAATTCACCTGTGGTAGATGGAAGCCAGACTGAACAGGTTCAGAAATCCTTCTACCACAGAGAGTTAGACTTTAGCTCACCTTCCGTCGTTTGGGTGATGTTAACACTAAAACGAATCCTCTTCTACATTTTAACTTTCTTTAACATCATTGGTTAATCACACAACCAGAGTTTAGTGTTGCTGTAAACGATAACTCCGTACGAAATTGTTTGTAGGGTGGGTAGATGTTCAGTTTGTAGGGTGGGTAGATGTTCAGTTTGTAGGGTGGGTAGATGTTCAGTTTGTAGGGTGGGTAGATGTTCAGTTTGTAGGGTGGGTAGATGTTCAGTTTGTAGGGTGGGTAGATGTTCAGTTTGTAGGGTGGGTAGATGTTCAGTTTGTAGGGTGGGTAGATGTTCAGTTTGTAGAGTGGGTAGATGTTCAGTTTGTAGGGTGGGTAGATGTTCGGTTTGTAGGGTGGGTAGATGTTCAGTTTGTAGGGTGGATAATTGATGAGTTTTCATGAATTGGTCACCGTGTTAATAAGGTTCTCCTTTCATTATCTTTATATGCATTTACGACATATGACACAGATGTTGATGTGTTCTGCTCCCCAGAGATGAAATGATTGTGGTGAGGATGAATTTATTTTTCACGCATTTGAGATGTGTGACGGACGGGTTAAGATTATCATTTACGTGTGCGATTTCTCAGTTGGATTATCTATTAGATACATGATGAGTAGATTGATTGTGACTAATTATGTTTTAGAAGAATAGGTTATAAGATCTATGGAAGGAATAAGAACGTATCCTTCCTTAATGCTCGACATGGTAACAAGACAGACAGACAGGCAGACAGCATCGCACGTTCGGGATTTCGATCCCCCAACACAGGGTGTAGAACACCCTGTGGATCTACGCTTGGAATCTGTCATTCCTTTACCCGTCTAGAAGAGTAGAAAGCAGAAAAGTTGAAGAGGGGAAAACAATCGAAGAGGAAAAAAAAAAGGAAAAAGTTACGGAAACCAAGTCATTGTGAGATGTTTGTTCGGCCAAGGAGCCAAATTGCGGTGTATACGTTAGCTGGATACACGTACACCACTTGGGAGGAAGACAGAATGAAAACGAGAGGAGGGCAGGTCAAGAAAGGTTACTGGTAGAGGTCGGGAGAGCTGGTCCTGGAGGGTAGGCCAAGGAGGAGGAGGAGGACTGGCCAGGAGAACTGTTGGCCCAGGCAGGCAGGCCAAGAAGAGGGCTGGCCCGGGCAGGGTGTCGGGCGGGTGTGTGTATGACGGACAGGTCAGCCCCTCCCACTGGCCGCCCTGTGACGGCCACGGCTGATGGCTGGCCTCCTGTGTCCACATCCCTGCACCTGGCTCTGCCCTCCGCTTCCATGACCACCAAGAACACGACCCGAACACGCTCCTCGGACCCTCATCCAATCAACCAACCCACAACCGCTACTCTCTTACCAACCCGGACCATCTCAATCATCAACTATTTGAATTTCAATTTACCAAAATATCGTATGATTATCCGGATGACGAGACTTCCGAACAAGAGCCAGAACTGGGCCCCTTAGGCGCGTATAATTCCAGGTTGGAGTTCCGGCCTGACGCGTCCCGATAGGACCACTGTAATGGCGGGGAAATTAAGGGAAAATACGCCGAGCGGACCGTCTACGCACGCGTAGGTGGAAGGGGGGGAGGGGGATCAACAACAGAATGCGTCACCTTGCTATGTGTCGACAGGTAAATATCCATCCTCATCGAAGTTGTGTTTGTGTTGTATCTACAACCCCGGAAGCCGTTGAAGGACAGAGACGAGGGAAAGCGACAAAAACCAGATGTTGGGAAAAAAGTGCTATAATAACTGTAAGACCCAATATGTGATCTTATGGTATGGGAGTGAGGCCTCAGTAGTTACGGTAGATTTCTGAGTATTCCGAATATCTCTTCCACGATAGATATTATCTTCGGAGTTGAATAATGTTAACGTTACTCTGTCTTTTTCATTTGTACTCTAAATGGAAAATGTTCTTGGTTTTGAGACTACAGCTGAATGGAAAATGGCAGAATTACATGATAGGTACAGTGCATGGCCTGATACATGAGCAGTGCTCCATAATGCATTGACTAATGTATTGAGCGTCCTTCCCAGACCTTGGATGAAAAAAATTATGTCTGATATCATTAATCTTTACCTTACCCTGCTGCCTCAGGAGTCCCTTCTGCAGGGTTCTCACAGCGCCCAGGTTGCCAGCCACGTCCACTGGGTGAAGCCACAGATCATAGAGTGAGGCATTATTGTGTGTGTGTCTCACCTGGGCGAGTGCAATCCAGTGCAAGAGTAAACATCTTGGATATGAGAGATCGTGTCATATTTGGAAATGGCGTAGTGATGGAGTAATGGATGGGATCTAGAACGTAGACGTAAAAGCGTAACTCGTACATGTATAGGGAGTTTAGTTTCAGATGGATGGATTATTATGTGGTCGGTAATGTTTAAAAGTGGGTTGGGCGAATATTTGTTTTAGCGCTTGTTTGGTCATTTCGGTGTGTTTATGTATTATCATTGATGTGTTTGATGGGAAATAAGGTGATCTTTGAGTATGAGTTGTTGAAGTGTGAGGCAAGGGGTCAGTGTTTTGTTTAATTCCAAATTGGCAGTTGGTGGTTATTTAGGGAGTAATTTGGATGAGAAAAGTATAGTTTTGTTGCAAAGAACCGAATGCCAAGGATGTTTGAGGTGAGATCGTATTGCAAGCATTCAACATGAGTAAGAAATCGATTCGAACTAATAGATAAAATCCCACAAGATCCGCAGTGCATAATTCGATGGAAATTCACCAGATTTTGCAGCTTTAAATTAGGAACATACTCCAGTGGTGGCCTCTCATTCCATCATGTTCACGACACGTATACATCTGACCCGAGTCATGAACCGCTCTTCTGAGACAATCATTACCGGTAAACAAGCAGTTCGAATATGAAACGAGGTAAAATATGACGGAGTATGATCGAGGGATAGATTCAGATAGTTTCAAGTGAGCAAGGCTCATTCTTCCCAGAGTTAACGAAGAAAATATATCCTCCTGCCGAAGAGCGTTTCCACGCTACGCGCAGTCTGCAAATGGCAGGTTTTTAAAACTTAAAAACCATGTTAAAATTTCATAATTTTTTCTACTATATTACACGAGTTTACTTTTAAAATTATATTCACTTGTTTCTCTCAGAAAAAAAAAATTGGTAATTTTCAGCTTAATACAATTTAAGACTCTGTTACCCATCCTCCTCCTACGGTGCAGGATTATATGTGATCCTGGACGCAAACATCCCAACACACAGGAACTTCCTTGGCAGTAGGATGCCCCATGACCAGTCACTATATCTAAACGTATGAATTTAGAGATCTATTTTCTTTCACAGATTTTCTTGAAATCATTCCATCTTCAGCAAATATCTTTCTTTATGACAGGAAACATAGAAGTTGCAATTGCACAATGAATAGAATAAGATTTTCTCATTTTTTCATTCAGGCTATTGGCTCTTCTGAAATTACGTGGTAATTAGTCAGTCAGTTTCCAATGGAGAAGGAATAAGAACATTCAAATTTGAACACCTCAGTTACTGGACTGAGCTATGGTCGTTCACCAATTACTTTTGTGAAGGTATGACACCGTATTGTAGATAGATCATGTTTGCTGACTTACATTCTTATGTCCATTTCAAATGACCAGTTTCCTTAAAACAGTGTCATATTGCGGTACAGAAGGGAGGTATTCATATACAATAATGGGTGAATCAGATCCAAAATCTCAACGACAATGGCATTACATTATGTTGCATCAAAACAGTTCCTTTGGATTGTTAAAGGAGACTCTCGCCTTTACTGAAAATATTAGAATCTACAAGAAAAAAATGTATATATATATATATATATATATATATATATATATATATATATATATATATATATATATATATATATATATATATATATATATGTGTGTGTGTGTGTGTGTGTGTGTATCACTTAGAAAATTGAAAGTGGATGAGAAAACATAAAAAGGCGCAATGTAGAATGAATTTAAGATAATAGACACTAACACGTTATTCTAAAACACACGATGGAATGTGCGAATTCCCGTAACTTACGTTAAATATCCTAAGAAACTGGAGTATTAAATATTCTTTTCTTGCAGAGAAAAATACGAGACATAATTCTTGCATAAACAAACATAATCTTCACCAAAACAAACCAATATGTTGAATCCAACATGGCGCCGCCCGAGTCAACATTTGCTCAGCGCTGAGCGGGACAAAGGCTTCGGCCGGTAACCTGATGTGGTGCGTATTAACTATACATCGTCTGGCGTCGACGGTACACCAATCAGGTTACAACATCTGGGGTTGTCAACGGTGCCGTTGTTCACCACCGGTACGCCACGTAACGTCTAGCGTCAACGGTACGACGGTGCACAGATAACGTACAGCGACGAAGATCTGTTTGACATGTTTACGTTTCTCCAACACATTCCGTGTCGACCCAGACGACCACATCACCGCCATTCGACAGTCACTAAAACCACACTTAGGCATCGACATTAGTCGACGCCTTAGGGATGTATATCCACTACTGGACGATCAGGGTCCCCGCCCTTACGTGCTACCACTTCCCAAAGGACACGACCAGTAGAGCGATCGATGCAAGGGCTTTCACCCTTGAACCTTGTTATCATCCCGACCTTCAATGCCTGGCCTTTAAGCACCAATTTCGTACTCAAGTGGAGTACGAGCTGCACCACTAAATAGAAGAATCTAAAGTATTAATCTGGTGCTCTTGATGGGGGCATAAAAGGCAAACCCACCGTCCGTGTGGCTTAGCCTGTGTTGTGAGCAAGAATTGATGACAGCTCCTGAGGTAGCGATTGGTCCCTGTGGGAGGGGACGTGTGACGGGTGGTCTGGAGGGAGGGACAGGTGGGAAAGAGAGACACGGGTACGTGGGATGGAAAGAAGAATAAAAAAGTGGGAAGAAGGGAACGAAAATGGAAAGGAGAAAAGACTTTTAAGAATGGATTATCGTACCGACCTTCTGGTGCACCAGAAGCGAACTCTTTCTCAGGTAATTTAGTAATTCGTAAGAGCACCATTGTATCTCCCTCAACCTTGCGTCAGCACCATTGTATCTCCCTCACCCTTGCGTCAGCACCATCGTATCTCCCTCACCCTTGCGTCAGCACCATCGTATCTCCCTCACCCTTGCGTCAGCACCATCGTATCTCCCTCACCCTTGCGTCAGCACCATCGTATCTCCCTCACCCTTGCGTCAGAAGAAACCTGACATTCGACGTCAGAGCTGAGGGGGTTAGTGTGGCTGGCCTTACCCTGCCGTCTGCTCCGTGAGCTCTGCATAATATTGACCCCAACAGACGATTACCACAAATGCCAATCCGTCATCGTCAGGCCCCGCCAGACCGATGGTCCATCTCTGTACCTTTTGCTCGTGCAGAAATCCGTATTATGTGTTACAAAAGCGAATTCTCCTCAGGTGAGCCATTTGTGATGAAATCCTTCCCTCCTTCCAACCTCACCAGGAGGACGTAAGATGGAGAGACACGTAGTTTTTAACGTTCTTTTTTTTTTTCAAAGTCCGTAAAAATGCCCGCAGATATTCACATGTAAACAAATTTGGTTTGTATTACCACTGTTGGTCCAGGTGGCACACAGGGACGTCTATGGGTGATTGCTGGTAGCCTTGGTCGCTGGATGAAGATGGTGGTGATGATTTATGGACATTGGCTGGCAGTCTCGGTCGTTGACTGGAAGTCATTGCCATAATGTATGATCCTCTGCGAGTTGTTTTGGTCACGTGGCTGATAGTGGGTGATAAGTGGTGATTTACGAACTGCAGGAAATGAGCGATTCACAAAAATGTCTTTCTCTATTAGATCATTTTCTAGTGAGCCGGCGGCGAGGAATATATTTTGGGTGGGGAGGTGGGTGTTATTATTTATAGCTGAGAGACAGTAGTTGGCAAGTCATGATGAGGGGAAAGTGGGCAGTTGATGGAGGAAGGATCGTAGGACAGTGAATGAGGAATAGGGAGGTGACGAGGGCACACTGAGACGTGGACGATAGGTCACAGGACGGGACGATGCAGGTGTTAGGGGACGAGACCAAGCAATGGTCATTAGAGAGGACATGGAAAGGGGGGTCATGGAAAGAGAGACTAGGGTCACGGGATGGGACAATAAGAGAGGTCATGACTTTAACAAAGATAATCAAGTGACAGACTGGAGGAGAGAAATGGAAAAAGGGGAGACAAAATGAGTCTCAAAAAACGAGGCAAATGGCCATCAAGAACAGTAGGAAAGGCCACGAAAACATGGACTGGTCTCACAGCGGAGGAGACGACATAGATGGGGACAAAGGCAGTGACGAGAGGAAGCAGATAATGGGTGAGGATAATGGGTGAGAACAATGGGGGTAATCTCCGTCCTGTTGGCTGTATCTAGACAAGAGAGAGGTGGTGCTGATCAAACGTCAAATATATATCATTATCCCGCTTTAACGAAAGCACACACACACACACACACACACACACACACACACACACACACACACACACACACACATACACACACAGAACACAGAGGGAAACCTCTGGATTTCCCATGGATGACAATCATGGCTTGAGAGCAGGCTTGAGGAGGAAGGATTTATTTAGAATAACATCCAAAACAGGCGTCCTGCTGTGGGAAGGTTGGAAGCGATATCACGTGACCCATTCGATGGTGTCAGGTGAGTGGCAGGAGGAGAAAATGGGGGAGTGGAGATGGCATGAAATAAGTGATAGGTGAGTTACATGGCAAGGGAGAGAGTGAGGAGGGGTTGTAATTGGAACAGGTAAATGAAGCCATCGTTTTCTTTTAATGTTCATGACCATCCCACCCCTCTCCCATGTTCTATAAACCCCATTGTTCACTATCATATCAGTAAGGCTGAATCTTTGCCAGGTTGATGTGTAGATTTCTCATGGGATGCGAAGTGTGTCATCCGAACTGGCTGTCGGACCTAAGCTAGAATATAAAGCTGCTACGGGAGATGGATGTCTGGAAGTGCAGGCTGACACAGACAGAGGGATCGTCTGTCCACACAGGTGACGGACGAATCTTGAAAGTAAAAGAGACAGTTCTACACCTCGGCAGTAAAATGATAAACACACAGACAACATTTCAGTTTATTGCCCATCACTCAAGAAACATCACACGAACGTCAGCATCTCCTCATATGAACGCATAAACAACGCTATTGGTAAAGAAATAGTCATTGATAATCGTTATCTGTTGATTCAGTCTATTGACATGTTTATCCACGTGGAGGGTCCACCTGCTTTCACTCGTCTTTCATCCACTTTTACCCATCTGTCGCTGATATGTGGAGAAGGAAGGCCGTAGATCGTTTTCCTCTCTCTCTCTCTCTCTCTCTCTCTCTCTCTCTCTCTCTCTCTCTCTCTCTCTCTCTCTCTCTCTCTCTCTACAGCTTACGTGACTCTGTATGTGTGTGTGTGTGTGTGTGTGTGTGTGTGTGTGTGTGTGTGTGTGTGTATGATTTGTATACTTTCCTCTCTGCTCGTGCAGAGGACATACCCCTTTTACCTTAAGTGCCACATCCTCACGACCGAGCACTTGATTGTACCTCATAACTGCCTCTCGTTCCTTGGTCACCTCACCGTTGTTGTGTGTGTGTCCTTGTTAGAGGCGTTGCGCCAACCAGTGATGACGTAGTCTCATTCAAAGACTCGAAAACTACCACGTTATCAACAGCTTAATCATCAGTCAAGGTGATGAGCACTTTTGAATTCCTTGTTAGATCTTACCAAACACATGATGTTACAGCCAACTGTAACATGATGTTACAACCAACTGTAACATGATGTTACAACCAACTATAACATGATGTTACAACCAACTGTAAGATGATGTTACAGCCAGCTGTAATATCATCATGACACATTGCCTCTCTGTTATAAGATGCATATGACTCACGTCATTAATCACTTTCTTATCATCTTCACTAAGATAAGTCAGGATGTATTTCTCTCCTCCATTTCGCCTCCCCCACTTCCCGAGAAATTGGTCATTCTTCCGCATATGCAGATGGATATGATCATCTGTTATGCAATTCTTCCAATATATATATATATATATATATATATATATATATATATATATATACTTCGGGATAACAGATTACTGTTAGATCTACTCAGACGCGATATCGACTCGCAGTATTTCCCTCTCAACAAAGCTGTTATCCAATTACTTCAGTTTGTTATCTTTGCCAGGTGAATTATTACTTCTGTTTGACGTGTGGTGTATATATATATATATATATATATATATATATATATATATATATATATATATGTGTGTGTGTGTGTGTGTGTGTGTGTGAAAGGAAACACATGTTCTTTGTGAGGAAATCATTAAACAAGAAAAAAAACGAAGAACCGGTTTTCTCACATTCTTTTTTTCCAGGTCTCAATTCCAGTTCACATTACATTTTCCGGTTCAAGTCTCGCCACCCAAAAGTCTCTGGAGTGGTTACCACAGCTCCTCGTCAGTAATTACCTAGTTAAAGACTTAACGATCGATGCAACGTCTCTTAACTTCCGAAAATGATCAGATTCCTCAATTTTCGCCATCCCACCCCCCACCCCCCCTTCCCACCTCCACTCTGGTCGAACTACCCAGAACTACTGCAAACTGGCCAATTACAGGTTGGTCTAGACCAGTCCAAGTGTTGTATAGATGTGTTGGTGGACAGCGTTGGGTTCAATTGCCAAGGGCGAGACTGGCTTTGTGTTAGAAGCACTGTGGGATGTTACCACTCCATAGTGACGTGTTACCACCCCAGGGTACCCCATAGTGACGTGTTACCGCCCCCAGGGTACCCCTTAATGACGTGTTACCACCCCAGGCTACCCCATAGTGACGTGTTACCACCTCAGAGTACCCCATAGTGACGTGTTACCGCCCCCAGGGTACCCCATAGTGACGTGTTACCGCCCCCAGGGTACCCCATAGTGACGTGTTACCAGCCCAGGCTACCCCGTAGTGACGTGTTACCACCCCAGGCTACCCCTTAATGACGTGTTACCACCTCAGGCTACCCCATAGTGACGTGTTACCAACTCTGGGCTGACCCGAGTTTCACAAAGAGATCTCGTCTGAACTTCACGTTCATACTGAGCCACGTTCGAAGTGAGACTCGTTCAGTTTTGTGACGTGGTCTCGGTGTCTGAGACGTTCAGAATGTGGACATACACTTCAGATGCGCTACGTTCAGCGGCGTATCAGAGCTCACGTTCATCCCGTTACTAAGCTCAGACCTTAAGGTACATTCGAACTTGCGTTAGGGTCCAAGGTAGTTTGTTTTTTGCTAAATGTTGTAAGTTCAGATTAGAACGTTCAGAATGAGACATCAGTGTTATGCGTTCCTTTCAGAGACCGAAAAGACGCTGAGATGTGAGATTTGAGTCGTCGTGCCGACGTGTGTCATGGCTGGAAACGACAGGATGATCACCGGGGCGACGACCAGGCAAACCCCCGTCATCCAGAGGCCGCGCACTCCACCTTGCACAGGTCGAGCACGACGATGCCCCACGAGAACGACAGAGCTCGGTAAGTGACGAAGGGACAGTAATCCACCGTCGTAATTGTATACTAAACGTCTGGGTAATCATAAGTCATCATAAGTAATCAGGTATGTAATCACCGGATGGTTGAGGGAAAAAATATATGTATATGTATATATATATTTCTTGGAACTTACAGACGAATGTATACGAAAAGAAGATGACTGGTGTTCCTCCATGAGGATAAGTGAAAAGCTTTTGATTTAGACGACATTAAAAGTCTCGAATGGCGAGGTACACGTACCGTTGTTGATGACGGTACGCGTACCTCTTGTGCAGGTACACCCTACCCCTCGTAGCGGTACGCGGGGGTCGTCAGCACCGTACGTAGTGTTAATCTTGCAAGGTTCCAGTCGTCGATAAAAAGGAATTTAAAGACCTTTTTTTTGTATTAAGGAATAATCGCTGTTAGGGGTCGTACCGTCGTGCTCTGGGATCGTACCGTCGTGCTCAGGGGTCGTACCGTCGTGCTTAGAGGGATCGTACCGTCGTGCTCAGGGATCGAACCCTGGCAACATTCTTTCTCACGTTTCTGGCATCCACAAGGACTCCATCTTGGTTCCTCTTCCCATAGACAGACCCTCATGAATTCCAGCTACGCAAATCACCCGGGCAACGCGGAACTCAACAGCTCTGCAGGGCCCTGGTCGCGTGCAATATGTGGCCATTTGTATGCAACATGATGTGACCAACTACACCCCAGTGGCTCTCCTCTTTGGTGCCAATTAGACCTGAGACCAAGTCCCTGGTCTGACATCAGAGTGTAAAGTAAGAGTTCACTGACATTGCCATCACAAAAAACGCTTAAATATATATATATATATATATATATATATATATATATATATATATATATATATATATATATATATATATATATATATATCATTAATGAGACAAATTTACATAAGAAAGCAAATTTTTTCCCCCCCGCTTGTTTCTGTTCATATTTTCAACCACCTTCCTCACAGACTTGCCTCAGCATCTGCGTAAGCATCCTATGGATGTCCACTACTCAGTCGAGTGATGGGGTCTTCGACCTTATTGCGTGAGTCTCCACACTCGCGTTAATAAGTCCCCATGCCAAGTGTTGCGTTCGAGTTAGCATGGAAATTCGTGTTCTGCGTCTTGGTGTGGGAGAAGGCTGGGGTCCCGCTGACCGGTCAGTAGGGACTGATGCATTTGAAACTTACACAAAACTAGTACACTGATGAGGTCATGAGGTCAAAGGACATAATCGATAAAAAAAAAGTCACTAGAAATGAAGCGGAAAATATTGATGCAACGCCACAGCAGACAGATCTGGTCCCGCGTAGTTATCATCAACACGAAAGTAAAGTTTAAAGATAGATGGGATTATGAGTAAAGATGCACATGAGTGCACAGGACTCATCCAATGCATCTGCAGAAAATGGGATGAGTGGCGTCCACACACGGCGCCGGGGCTTGTACATTCTCAAGACTGTGGGAGTCGAACCGACCATCCTCCAGCCTGGGGCTGCACAGCCATTAACCCCTGAACAACCACGCATCTGGTGTACAACTTAACCATCTATTGATCTGAACAACCACGCATCTGGTGTACAACTTAACCATCTATTGATCTGAACAACCACGCATCTGGTGTACAACTTAACCATCTATTGATCTGAACAACCACGCATCCGGTGTATAACTTAACCATCTATTGATCTCGTTGCTTGTATGCCCATCCTTCTCATTCTGGTTTACCATGTCAGCTTGCGAGTGACATTCTATGCAACGACTTGCGAATATCTCCGCTTAATCACCAAATGAGGTTGTTACTGATTCTAAGTGAAGGCCGTTCGTACCATATATGCTCCTCGTATCAATGATTTCTTATTGAACAAGATGGCAAAAAGGAAAAGTCGGTTTCCTAACACAGACACAAAGTAACGGATATTAATGTTTTGTTTTTTTTCTTTTCTCTTTCTTCTTTTAGGCAATGACTTTGTTGGCTGAGTGGTTAGATCACGTCTCTTGGCATTCCAGAGGTACTGGGTTCGGATCTGTGGCAGGGCTTTGGGATTACTCCACCTTTACAAGCGAAAGTATTACGTCAAAGGTCAAAGGCCAGGTTATCACACACACACCACAGATTATGTTCTCGTGCTCAAGGGTCGTACCGCCGTGCTCAAGGGTCGTACCGTCGTGCTCAAGGGTCGTACCGTCGTGCTCAAGGATCGTACCGTCGTGCTCAAGGGTCGCACCGTCGTGCTCAAGGGTCGTACTGTCGTGCTCAAGGGTCGTACCGTCGTGCTCAAGGGTCGTACCGTCGTGCTGTCATGTCAGCCCTAAGAAGCTATGAACAAGCACTGTCAAGAAGAAACCACAGATGAAATATCATTATTCAGCTTTGCTCTACATTTAGCCAGTAACCAACCCGTCCACATCGTCGAAGAAAAACAGAATGAACACTTCTGTCATGATTTTGAGATATCATCTCAAATGTTTGCGAATGAGATGCTTCGACAATATTCTAAAGTTAAGGAAGTCTATATTATTTCTATAATTCTATCAAACTTATTTTTTTTATATTAGAATTATATATAGAGTCAGTCCCGTTCGGATGTCCTGTTTGACGTCGGAAAAGTTGAATTGCGTTGTTAAGAAACATGTGTGTGATTATGTACTGGCGCTGCCCCGATCTCGCCTTTACATCATTCAGTCAATGACACGACTCATTCGATATGTGGAATGATTAAAGAGATATCATTATGTGTAATTTAGATAGATAGTGACGTAAAGTCAAGAATATCAATTGGTAAAGTTAGGATATACATGTTTTTCGATTACGAAGCGGAAATTGAGATCATTGATATATGAAAAAAAAAGAGGGAGAAGTGATGATATAGTGTCTCAAACGCGCTGTTCATATCGTTCTTGTCTAAGTTAATTATTTTTTCAAGACATAGATTAAAAAGTCAAGATATAGGAATATATGAAGCTTACATCACAGCTTATATCACAATATTATATACGCCAGAGAGCTCTCATCTCCATTATATAGACCGGAAGTGACATTAGTGTCAAATATATTACGAGGTGAGTGAATATACTCGTTGGTATACTGCGTTAGAACCAGAGTATACGATGAGGAAAAGGCATTTACCAAAACATTATAACATTTCCCGTATCGTTCCCTCGTCACCCTCGCATCTTCATATAGTTTCCATTCACTGGTTCATTCACAACGGCCCGAGCAAACGAACCAATTGAAAAAAAAAAAGAAAAAGATGCAATACAGTGGAATCAAATACAGTGGTACAGTAATAGTGATAACGTTTAATGCTTTCCTACATAGTGAGAACCAAAGATTATTGATCTCGATCAATTGTTCAGTTTGCTTCACTTCTACATGTCTGGAATCGTGGAAGTATATTGAGACGACGGGTGTAGCAGATTGGTTCAAACAGTCGAAGAAAATCTTGTAC
This sequence comes from Panulirus ornatus, assembly GCF_036320965.1. Taxonomy (NCBI): domain Eukaryota; kingdom Metazoa; phylum Arthropoda; class Malacostraca; order Decapoda; family Palinuridae; genus Panulirus; species Panulirus ornatus. Next base: position 22,598,846 of record NC_092289.1, on the reverse strand, counting down.
AGTTCGTTAACTGCAGTGAGAGAAGCCGACAGTCTCTTCGTAACCACTGACTGGAGCTGTTGTATGTATGCAGGCACAGTGTGTGTGTGTGTGTGTGTGTGTGTGTGGTCAGAGAAATCTCTCTCTCTCTCTCTCTCTCTCTCTCTCTCTCTCTCTCTCTCTCTCTCTCTCTCTCTCTCTCTCTCTCTCTCTCTCTCCTTCACGGCTCCTTCGCCCTCTACATCCCAGAGTGTGATGTGGACTTGGTCGTACCCCTCCTCCCCCCTTCGGCCAATGGGAAGCCAGAACGGGGCGAATCCCTGCTTGTTATGCACCCGTTAAGGCTCACATGGTAATGGATGGGCCGATTGTGTTGCCTAATGGCCCGTCCCAACCATCAGACGAGCTTGTTATCAACCTCTGCTGTGGTGAATGATAGATAGGTTAAGGAAAGACGTTCCCGTAGATAGGTCGAGGGTAACTGTAGCAGGATGACGGAGAGAGATTATGGGGATTGATTGATCCATCTACGTAAATATTCATAGATGAATATATGTATGTATATAGATATCCATATGTATACAGGTAGGTAGATAGGGAGATAGATAGGAAAAGAGTTAGAGTGCAGTGAATGTGTTGGCAAATGTTGACGAAGGCACTGCCCCTCATCTTCATCATTAGATAATCCGTATTTCAAACAATTTTTCCCACGTTCTTAGTTTCCTAGTGAGACTGATTTGCATACAGGCCTGAATAACAAGTTGGTCTACATTGGTCCCGAGATTTCCCTTTCATTCTTTACTTAAGATCAATTCACGTCCCTATTCCTATATTTTTCTTCCACTTTTTCATTCGTTCTCCACACTGTTTTCCTCCACTGTGTGATTGATTTCTGATGCGAACTCATGCCTACATGTGTTGTGATGATCACAACGTATGGGTCATTACATGTGTTGTGATAATCACAACGTATGGGTCATTACTTGTGTTGTGATAATCACAATGTATGGGTCATTACATGTGTTGTGATGATCACAACGTATGGGTCATTACATGTGTTGTGATAATCACAATGTATGGGTCATTACATGTGTTGTGATAATCACAATGTATGGGTCATTACATGTGTTGTGATAATCACATTGTATGGGTCATGACATGTGGTTATTATGTGTAATGTAACAATATTCCAGCACGGGGGTGGGGAAGGGGGTACACTCTCAAAACATGACTTCAGTACCAACGTTAGAAAGGTATGATCGAACGATTGTTAACAGGGAAACCAATTTGATAATGGGCCAGAAGACTGGCTAGCTAGTTAGCTATTTGTTGGGTGAGGTGAATGGCTGACTAGCTAGTTGGTTGGGTAGCTTGTCGTCTGGCAAGCTGGCTAGTTCGCTAGTTCTTTGGCGTTGTGGTTGGCTGACTAACTGGCTGGCTAGGTTGTTTGCTGGACTAACTGGGTGGTTAGCTGGCTGGCCATCTGATTACCTATGTACCTGACTGGCTGGCCGGCTGGCGGGCGGGAGGTGCCGGCCCGACACAGAAGCGTTGAAGAAGTAATAAATGTCTCTGGCTATGAACGTCCCTCGTAAAGTGGGAGGCTCGCGCGGCCCAAACACGGCCTTTATTGCCGCCAAAATGGCTACCAGTGTTACGTCCAGAGGAATACTTATGAGGCGCCTCCCGCCCCCAGTTCACCCGCTTGCCTATACCCAGCCTGTACTGGGCGCTTCTGCCGCGCCTCCTGCAGCGTTGACCGTACTAGGCACTTCTGCCACGTCTACCCCAGTGTTGCTGGTACTCTATACTAGGCGTTATCTGCCACGTCTCGTACAGTTTTCCCGTCAGCCTTTACCTGGCGCTATTGCCATGTCTACTCCAGTGTTGCAGCCCTTTACCAGGCAGTGTGCCACGTCTCCTTGTTCTTCACAGCACTGGCTACTGTTGCCACATCTGCCAGACACCAACGCGGTGAACTTAGTAACGAAGATGGTGGGCTCTAGTGAACGAGGTTGTTGAGGTTTAGTAACAAGGCACTTCAGATGAGCCAACAAGGCAGATGAGCTACAGTACCAAGGTAATGAAGCCTTTAAGGAGGTCGTTATTAACCAGACAGACAAGACCAGGACCACAGACATGGTTGTGTCTGTTGGGTCTACTCCACAGCCTTGTCTGTTGCCATACTACATTCTCGCAACACACACACACACACACACACACACACACACACACACACACACATAACATACACACTTATGCACTCACCCTGCACATTCAACCTGCTCACTCCTTTTGCACACTTACTCTTTACGTTTACCCGATGCTCTTGTTCTGTACACTTGCCCTGCACGCTTACTTTACACCCTTACCTGCCGCGCTTACCCTATATACTTGTTCAACACTCTTTTCCCTAAATATTTACCTTAAACCTTTAACACTGAGCCTTTCCCATAACCACTACAACCTTCCCTAAGCATTGATTTCGTTTCAGCTCTCCTTTCCCACTTCTCACACTTGCCCATCATATTCTTCTCATACACTTATAGCTCGCGCCTGTTTCTCTCCACAGCTAAACTTTTTGAACTCTTTACTTGTCTACGTTATTTTCCAGCTGCTGAAGCCAGTCGGTCTTGAATCTTCTCACACGCACACGGGAATGTCACTACAACATTGACCTATTACCAGTAGGGTCAGACTTGCTCACTCCAGCCTTCAAGGTAAACAGAAAAGACAGACTCATGAGACGTTTCTTAGTGTTGTGGACACCATAGGACTCACCCATGAATGGGGGAGGGTTAGGGGCACCATGAGACTAACCCATGACACCTCAGACACCGCTCGAGACACGACCTAAAGAAATCCATGGGTTAGAGGCAGCAAAGGGCCCCATCAGCGCGACACGGCAGGTCAGCAGCAGTCAGAGGGGCTGACCCGTGAGAGGTGTGTGTGTGTGTGTGTGTGTGTGTGAGGTCAGGAGCAGCGTGGAGCTGACCCATTAGAAGACCTCAAAACCATAACATTAAGATACTAGAGCTGGTTCCCATCCACCACCGCCCCCATGTCCCGTGCTCCCCCAATACTTACAACGCTTCGCTCACTTTACCGCGATTTATTATCGGCTAAGGCTCATCCTCCTCTTATTTACATATTTATGGTAATCTGAGTATTTCCCCTGGGGCTCTGACGCTTCCCTGGGCTGGCACACTGAACTACATACTCGCCTCGACTTCGAGAACTCAAATGTAGTTCGAATCCCGTCCGAAATCGAACTCTGGGGTATGTGAACAAAATTATGTAAACAAACCGCTCGATCTTATCGGCGAAAACGAGAAACCTCGCTCAGGAGGACATCGCTCTTGCCTCCGTCACATACACACACACACACACACACACACACACACACAGCCAGACGGGCTCAGATCAGTTCCAGGAGTTGTCTGGGTCTGGGTGTTCCTCAACACGACTCTGTCCATGCCGGATATTTCCATGACTTGAAGGTGGCGTAAGCGAGGCTACTGTGGCGGCACCTGGTGACCCCGCTGCCAGACAGTAATGAGCACTCACCAGCTACACGACTGCAATTACTCCTCATATTTTTCTGAAGATTCTTCTCTTATTCTTTGAAGACCATTAGAACCTTTTGAGGGTTATCTCTGGCCTTCATGAATGCGTAATAAGGAGTTAAGAAAAAAAAAAAGACTCGCTCTTTTGCAAAAACATCAGTCAGTTGGGCGTCAAACATTCTCAGCCATCGGCCTGTCGTACGATCGGATCCGTCAAGCGACGATACAAATATATTTCTCCTCTCTTGAGTTGAGATGAACACAACACACCTCCTACAAGTAAACTGGTCATTTGAATGTATTTCTGGTAACCCGATCTATGCATAACTTAGGATTCACCCCGTACTTTCTGGCAATATATCTTGCCGCTAATGAACAAGGAACCGCCAGGGCCCCCCCCCCCCTTTTTTTTTTCTACATCTCCTGAGCGCTAAATGTAGAGTTTGTAGAACTAAATATCTTTTGACTCTTCGCTACCTCCGTACAGACCATAGAGACGCGAGGCTATCTGGAAATGAAGAGAAGGATAAAGAACTTAATTTCCAGTATAAAAAAGGAAATGCTCTAACCCCGTTCTGGTTAACGTATAGAAACATTTGGGAGAAGAGAACCTGAGGTGGAATCCCCCAAGGAATACATGGGAATTGTCACGTCATAACAGCATATCATTCCCCTGACATAAACAGATGTATATAATCAGTAAACGACAGACAGATGCTCGAACAATCGGCATTATGACAGACGAACATGCTTGCAGTGCAACACACCGGCAACAGTACAACAAACAGATGAATGAATACAACAGTACAACAAACAGATGAATGAATACAACAGTACAGCAGACTGATGCATCCACCCAACAGTGCGACAAACAGATGTGCAAACCCAATATTGCAACAGAAAGATGTACAGTTCACAGCTAATAGGACGATACACACACACACACACACACACACACACACACACACACACACACACATGCATATATCACAAAGCATATTTTGCAACTGTACGCATCACATCAGAAGAAGCGAAATGTACGTATGTAAATGTACGTATGAATTATATATATATATATATATATGTATATATATATATATATATATATATATATATATATATATATATATATATATATATATATATATATATATATATGATCACATTATCTCTTCTCCATCAAGAAAGTAAAGTTGAATATTGTATATGATAATTTACAATTGTTTGTATTTCATGTAGATCACTGTGAGCAACGAGGGAGAACATATTGAAAAACACTAGTGTGTAATTGATTATTTGTCTGGTCTACAGGGTTCCCTGAGAGAGAGAGAGAGAGAGAGAGAGAGAGAGAGAGAGAGAGAGAGAGAGAGAGAGAGAGAGAGAGAGAGAGAAATATTCTGTTGACTTTAAAAAATACAGATGTTATACCTAACAAAATTACTGATTAAGTTGGACCTAACTATTCTTGTTAGCCAAGTAGAGATTGGCATGCATGTATACAGCATGTATGCAAGCTTGTATGTATGTATGTATGATGAACGTATGCGGTCGTCTGCCACGTCATTAGGAAACATGATGCAACCCACACAAAACAAGACTGAAAACAAACAGAGTCTGCCTCGCAACCACATAACACTCATCTCCTGCACAGTGATGTGGAAATTCTCCCAACATCATCTCACTTCAGTGTGATCGTCACATAAATTTTTTCGGACCAACATCAGACCTTTAAACCACGTCATAACTCACCACCAACAATCCCCAAAGTACAAACAAAAGAATTACCTCCAACTTTACACTTTATTCTTCTGTGCTCACAGACCAACTCCCCTCTCCTCCTCCTCCCTCAATAAATGTAACAACGAGTCGACCATTACACACCATATTGCTTCAGCAGACAACAACAAACCACCAGAACCCTCTCAACACAGTGTTAAGCCCTACACCCATTGCCCACTACGCTCTTCAGGCGTGTATAGAACAACACACCCTCGCTCGCCTTCTGCACACCACCCATCCCTGGAAGGCTGCAGGCACAGAGTTGATACACCACAGGACCTGTCCTGCCCAAGATGTAAATCATTTTGGTTACGACTTGAGGAGAATGGATCTCCACTGCTTCCTCTCCTGACTGGCTGCAAGCAGGGTCTCTGTGATGTCACACACACAGACCACAAGGATCATGTGTGTCCTTGAGGTATACATATGTCAAAGTGCATCGCCATGTATTAGGAGTTATGATAGATGAGATGGCCAGTACGCCACCATTATCATGTAAAGACGCGGTTTTTTGTTTTTTTGGGGGTGGCCCCCCCCCCCCCCCCCCCCCACTCCCTTGCTCGTCCCACAGACCAAACTGCTTGTGGTCTGGTTGAGGAAAGATGCAGGGAACCGCTGTGACGGGTCTGGCCGCTAGATGAAGGTTCGTTGGTTGTTTCTGCTTGTGACCTAACGACTGCCAGGGTCGTTAAGCCGTAGAAAGTTTCTTATATGAATTTTCTTTTGAGAAGATGACGGAATCTTTAACCGAGATATTTGAGACGGTGATGAGCGTTTGGTTAATTATACAGCCATTAAGAAAGACGTACGTCAGAAGACGTGATAGTCTATGATGAGGTTATCTACTGGTTATACATGGGAGGGACAGATAACAAAAGAACTGATGGTCTCGGACGAGAACAGCATTCGTCACTGAATTCCCTTATCTATAACAGATGAGGATAAGACAGTGAAGCAGAAGAAGGCTACAAAAGTAAAGACACCAGCTTGCAGAGGCCACGGAGGGTCACAGACGCACACAACACAGTTGATGTTGCCTTTGCGAACGGGAGTTATGCATTGATCTATCAACAACGGGGTGAGGGTGCATGCGGCAGATATGGATTTCCCAAGACTGATATATAGATTAAGATGTCTAGATAGTGAAAGCAAATGAAGATATCACAAAGGGAGGACGAGAGAGACACACTGAAAAGGAATATCTGTGAAGGAAAGGCTTGGATCACTGAAACTATGACAGAAAGAATTGATAGGAAAGATGAAGGAAATAAATGTGTTTACGAAGGAGAAAGGATAGATGGAGGATTAGGGCAAGGGGATGGAAGGATAGAGGGAAGATATGGCAAGAAGGAGCGCTTCTGATGTCCCACAGCCAACCCATCCGTCCCTTCTCCTCTTTAGCGTTGGTCAATACGTCAACAGAATTTCATGTGACGTTTTGAAAATTTAAAACCAAATCCGATATTGTAGAGCTACGTCGATGTTCACCTCAACCTGTTATGATGGAGACAGCGACAAAGTATGATGAAAAAGATAAATGAAATATATACCCCCCCCCCCCCACACACACACACTCAAACAAACACACACACACATGCAGATATAAACACATGCCCGTAAACCACATACATAAAAACACTCGATACATTGCATACAGGTTTGCACAAAGATACGAACACACACACACACACACACACACACACACACACACACAGGCAGCAGTTGATACAGTGGTCACGACCCAGCCAGAGGGAGAGTGGGAACCATCGAACGTGGCAACGTTTTTGCCTCGTTCGTTCGTCCGACGCTGAGAGTCAAGGTCTCATCTGCATCCACACCAGGTCCGCCACACAGCCAGCCACACCTCCGTCAGTAGAGGTGTCTCTATCAGGTCCAGCTCCAGCACGGGGACTGCCGACCCACTAAGATATCCGTGGGTGTGGGTGTGGGTGTGTCTTTTTCTCCACGATCACTTTTCGTCTTGGAGGATAATGTGGCTGTGGATGATTTCAGATTCAGCCAATAGTAACTTTCCGAGGAATGAAGGTCTCTTTTTGCTTTGCAGAGGATAACAAAAAACGGGATGCTGGTGTGCGTTTGACACGGGCTGAGTGTGTACTTCCACCTTCCTACAATACACACACACACACACACACACACACACAACCGTCTCCAACACCCTGAGCCACCATCTCCAGACATTGTGTTCTCACTCATGCATCATTGTTGGACCTGTTGCTAGTAAGATCAGCGCAAGTAATTATCATAGGAAGTTTTCAAATCTTCTTCCTCACATTCTCGGTGATTATTGTATAGATTTGTGGGGGCTAAAAAAGAATGTATAGTGCATAGAACACATGCATTTAACTGTGTCTTATATCGTAATATCTACAGAATCAACACAGGAATTATGATTTGAATATTATCGAAAAAAACTGGCAATAAATGGCATTATAATTATAGAAACAAGAGAATAAGAAATATAAAGACAAGTATATAAGGGATACAGACAGACTAGTATAAGCGATAGGAAAATGATAGATAAGGAATATAGAAGCAGTGATATAACCAGTATAGAAACATTTCATTCTATAACTGATACACGATATCAGATGCAATAGACGAGGCCTCGGTGTGTATTGGTGGGTTTCCCGGGTCTTAACTCACTGTGTTCGGGTCGACACAGACAGATGGAAGGAATACATGAGCGAGCTACCAAGATGATGATAACCTCCTCGACTGAGAAACAAGTTCTAGGAACACCGTCTTACACGACCTAGGATTATCTAGCTTAAGAATGAAGAAGAGGAATGATGGGGTGGACGAGGATTAAGAGGAGTGGATGGGGATTAAGAGGTTTTATCATGTAGATGTTCAAAATGGATATTCAAAATTATCAAAGACTTTGTTAGTCTCGATATGAGCAATTATGGTTAGGTCTTTCGAATTTCAACCATCGTAATGGATGAACGCGTAGGCGAACGTGTGACATCGGATGAGGCAGACTCCATATTTCCTCAAGGGGACTTTTCAACACATGGAATGATTTACCGATCACACACACACACACACACACACACACACCTCAGCTGATACATTGGACAACACAGCTGACGGACGAGTATCTCGCTTCATGACCACAACTGACCTTCTCTGAGCAGCTTTTGTTACACAGGAACAAATGACTTTTTAAGTCACGCGTTTGTCATTCAACTCTGACCAAACTAAGTCTCTTATGTTTTGGGGATCTCCTCCAGTATCCCAAACAGCCTCGTAACGACCCAACCATCTGTGGTTCATTGTATTTATTTGGATTTTTCCTGTATTTTTTGTTTTGTTTTTTTTGGAATGTAATGGTTTTGTTTTCCTTTTCGCATCTTTTTCATATTTCGTTAAATATAAATCTATGAAACTTCTTCGAAAATGAGCCAGAAGAATGATGACTTGGCAGACATATGTATTTACTGATATGTATATATTATATGCATGTGTGTGTGTGTGTGTGTGTGTGTGTGTGTGTGTGTGTGTGTGTTATTTCTGAGGGTGTGACTTATCCAAAATCAAATTTGGCGAGTGTTCATAGGACGCGCAGAATGACGGGAAATCAGAATATACCTTTCATGGGTATAATCAAATATTCATTATCAATATTCTCGATATTCAGATGTTCATGATGTATATCTGCTGTCCGGTACCAGTCAAAGATCGCACCAAGACTTCGTCTGTGTCCCTCTCATTCTTTCATCCATTGTCACATTGCTAAACATAGCCGAGAACCCCAGGCCGAAGTGAATGCAAACTGAACGCTATAATTGCCGAGGTCGTGACCCACATGACCTCTACCTTCGCTAAGGTCAGCGTGGTGTTGCCCTTACGGGGGCGGCATTCGCCTCTCCTCATGTAACTACCATGAAAAGTTATCGTCCGTCTGTAATCCTTCTCTGCCGCTGGACGACATTACGATCTCGCCGAAAACACCGACGCTTGACTCGCGTTGTGAAGCACCACAAGACAACAAGATCTAAAGTTATTTTTTTCGACAATTCTTTACTTTTTCTCGACGTGAGGAGAGTCTCGTCTTTCCCCACTGCAGCCAGCCAGACGATCTCCCTCTGTTGAAGTTTACGTTCTCGTAGCGAAGTTTAGTGTAGTAAAGTAACGCGGTTGTGGTGAAGTCTAGTCTCACGACACTTCATTTATAAGTTCAGTTGAAGTTACGTGGCTGTAGCGAAGTAGAGTCTCGGAAAACCCCCCAGTAAACTGAGTCTTACACACAAACAATATTACGTTTCTTAAGATCTATTCCCTGAACATCACTTCAGATCTGAACGATACAGTCAGTGACACAGTCCACCTCTTTATAGTGACCTCATCCTTGTTGGCTTTGGCCACAGCATCATCTTCGCCCACCAGTCACTCACACATCATGTGGAGTACATGGCCATGACATGAGGCTTTCTAATGACCTCATTCTGCACATGTTTCTCTCTCTCTCTCTTCGGTATGCTTTGACCTTATCTCATAATCGTAACTCTTGAAATGATATTCAGGTCAATAATGTGACCCCCATCGTCCCTAGGAGATCTGGATATTGATGTAAACACATGATGGAACACACACATACCACAACAGGTTTCTTGATCACCCTACACTTTACCGCCTCCCTATCACCAAGGCTCATTCACCTGTCTTTCTCAATCTTCACATCATTCTCACCATATTTTCTCCGTTCCCATCGACACATTAAGAGATTAAACCAGTTGAAAAACAAGTTCTTCTGTATGTGGACTTACACCATCACCTGAACCTCCCGCCTCTCATATCCACCTCAGAATCTTCTGTTTTTACTTTTTTCCTGATCTTCATTTTTGTCTTCTTTAAGGTAACAGTGTGGTCACTTATGAAAATATTGCCAAAATCATTCGTCTCGGAAGTTTGCGTGTGTACAAACAAATACAGAGGAATGAAATGGATTTCAAACAGCAACCGATTATATATATTCAACCCGAAATCCTGAGTGTGTATAGAATGTCACAGCGGCGCACAGAGAGATCTCGGAGGCTTGTCTGTATCTCAGGTTGGGAGATTTCTCTCCATAGATAACACGGAGATCTCTGACCAAACGGACCTTTTTAAGGCTTCCGTAACCCTTAAAACCAGCCTCAGACCACGCGTACACAGGACCTCACTGAGGTATGTGCGTTCGAATGTCCGGAGAGGCGAGTGTATGCACTCCTCTCAGATCTGTATACATACGGGAAACTTAAATGCAAGGTGGGTGTCGAACACTTGCACCCCTACACAGTTAACAAGGGGATCTGTTACGTCCAGGTTTTTTTTTTTTTTTAAGATGAAGGAATTAGTCTCACTGTTGCTTTTGGCTCACTGATTACCATTGTGATGGTTCAACGCGACTGAAGATCGTTTATCTGAATGGTGTTGTTACCCATGATATATACAGACATTCATCCACTGATAGATAGATAGATAGATAGATAGAAAGATACGTGAGGAGAGTGAGTTCTTGAGAGAGAGTTGAGAAGGGGAGAAGTGAGAGTGAAAAAGATTGAAAGACATAAATATCGTGTTGATGTTGATAATGAGTAACATAATACATTATTAGCCCAGTATAATCTCCTGGTCGTCTGCTTTACCTTCTCAAATAACTGACACAAATATCCAACACCAATTTGTTTCTCATCTTTCGCCACGAAGGTAAATCATTCCATTTCCTCCTCGGTCGCTCACAGATTTCGTCGAAAAAAAAACAAAAAAAAACCAGACATCTTGACCATTGACCACTAAGCAGGAATCTATACTCACTCAGAAGTAAGTGGTCGGTGTCGAGTTAAAGGAAAGTGAGGCATTACCTCAGTGTCTGGGGGGACATGTGAGGCAGCGTGTAGCGGATGCTACAATCACGCTAGTCAACACCCCATCGAAGCAAGCGATTGCATCCGGCTGTGTACTGCCACGTTCACAGCCACGACTACAAAAGCCTTCCATCTTGTAGTGAGGGAGAGAGAGAGAGGGAGGGAGAGATGGATGTAGCTTGATCGTTTCCTCCATCACACTTGGGTGTGTGTTGTCGCTTGCGTTGCCTCAATATATCAGCGACCGATACCGCGTCGGTCGCGTGGATGATGGTGGACGGTAATTCGCTGATGCGAAGCGTTGGATTTGACGCGCACACCTGGCGTCTGGCCCTCATATCTTTCTCTTCAGTATAACTGTACGTGATGTTGTACGTGATATTGTACGTAATGTTGTACGTGATGTTGTACGTGATGTTGTACGTGACGTTGTACGTGATCGACTCCCTGATGCTTAAAAGGAATAATCTCTTAATCATATAAACGCTCCAAGATTAAGCTTCGCCATTTCGACCTTAACATATTTCATGATCATTATTTTTTCATGATCCATTCATGGTCTGCCCATAACCGGAGCCTTTTAAAGAAAAAGGTCATTCACTTTCCTATAAATCAGGACACAAGAGGAAAATTTACATCTACATAAATCATTTTTCATATATTGAATAATCATAAAAAGATGTATTAAAGGGATAGTGATATAGAGAGGGGAATTAATTGATTCTCATCCTCCTCCCATCATTTCATTCGTTCCTCTACAACCCGAAGCACTTTAGAATATCCTCAACAAATGAAGAATATTGACTCGTGAGCCTTTATTATGTCCCCTGAAGAATCAAACGTAAGAAAATAAACCTCTTACGTGAACAATACAACAAGCAGCACTATATTAGATCGTAAATTATCTGTTCATCTGCCAAAGAAAACTATAGTTGAAGGATGAATACCCAACAACCCATTCCTCCCCCTTCCCTGTTCCATGGAGATGACTGCTATAATTCTATCCTTTTTTTTTCTAAACAGAAACAAAAAATCGCCATCCCATTTTTTTTCCCAGCGATCCCAGACGGTCACAAACTCTCATCGTTCGGCGGGTGAGGTCAATACAACACGTACATCTGCTTAGAAAGTAGAATTCCCTTGAAAAATTGTTGTTTTCTTCTAGATGAATGAAATCATTTGGGAAGAAATGGCTGTTACGTACAGAATAGATTACATTTTCTCAAACTTACTGATACAGATTTTGTAGATATTAATTCAGTCTTTTATTTCTGGTATAGATAAGATCCGGGTGCTATACATACTCGTATTATTACCATATCTTTCTCTCCATAACTCGAATTAATCCAATTATTTTCGAAGTTACTGATGTCTTTTTCATTCGCCTGTAGGATTTTCCTCATACGGAGAAACAGGTGAAATTGTTTGATAATACCCTCAGAATACGGTAAATTATTGATATTTACTGGTATACAAAAAAAAAAATATTTTTTTGCAAGACATAAATTGATAAAAGTAGAAAATTGGAAATACCTGCTGCATGGGTTGAATTATACAGAATTGTCTGACTTACAAAATATAACTTTTCAAAGACCTGATGACACTGTACAAGAAGAAAGGTTGATAAATACAATTGATTTATTGATAGAAAAAAAAAATCTTTTGACACATAAATTAGTTTACAGATCTGAGGCCGTCGTCCGTGTTCGTTATGCTGTATACATTCCATGTATACAAGCACACGTTTACATTCCATGTATCTCCCTACAAGCACACGTTTCTGATTTTCAAGAAACTATCTTTATTGAATATAAGTCTTTAAGAAAACTGGATACGCTAGCATATCAATTCAATAGCACGTTAGCTGTGTACGTCTTAAGAATAGCAATTATTTATTATTTTCATTCCTCAGAAATACGTCATACCCCGAAGATTTTTATTTTCCATATCACTAGCGAGAGTTGATATTTCATTTTTTACGTGGTGGTCGTGTGACAGGTAATGCATGTAGAATTGACAGTAGTCTAAATATGCAAATTTCTCTTCGTTTATTGATATTTGGTTCGTATTGGTTATTGGGTAGATTGTCCTCGCCATTTGCTTAGATCAGGATACGACTTCTATATTTCTAACCATTTTACATTTTTGAATATTTGTCTTCAATCACTCAAACGGGGTATGTGATATTTCAGTAGTTTTGAAACCTTCGTAAATTGGCTTGAGACTTTACATTACCAATCATTGTAGAATATATGTGTATATGTTTTATACAACGTTAGACACATACTGGAACTTTTCCCAGATAAAACCAAATTTGCAATTTCGTTTGTAGTTTTGTACTGCATTTATTTAATCGTTTAGTTCTCTCCTTCATACATCGCCTTGTTCTCTGTTCCATATATCGCCTTGTTCTCTGCTCCATATATCGCCTTGTTCTCTGTTCCATACATCGCCTTGTTCTCTGTTCCATATATCGCTTTGTTCTCTCCGGCACATATACATTGCTCCTCGTAGCAATATGGCTTGCTAGTCCGTAGATCTGTATCATGACTACTAAGCTTTAGCCTCGAGGTCGTGCTTACATGAATGTTGCGTCTGTAACAGCTTAGATATAAGCTTATATATAAGCTTATACATAAGCTTCAGAAGAAGGCGAGACAATGAACCATATGGAGAGTATCTGCCTCCCGACCCTTGTATTATATGGTTGATACAACCCTTTGTTCACTAACAACCCTGCATGTGTGTGTGTGTGTGTGTGTGTGTTCCCTGATCATATAACCACCACAACCACCGAACAACCGCCACTAATGACGCCATTGCCACTCCAACCACTGCTGGAATCATCTCCACTACTACAACCACCACCACCACTGTAATCACCACCACTACAATCCCCATCATCACACCCACCACCACAATCCCTACCACCACCCACAACCAACAACCATCAACATATCGTTTGGGAAATTCAACCCCGTTTTTCATTCTAATTTTTTTCCATTTCTCTCCCCGTCTTACATTTTCCATCGCTTTTGACGTCACGCGCGACGACCTCACAATCATTTCCTCATTGACCTGACCTCCAGGACATGTATGGGGCAGACCATACCGGGGTATAAAGAAAATGCAGCGAAAGGAACACATAGTGAAGAGAGATTATACATATACCATGCGAACACACCCCTGCAGGTTGATGAGGGATGTGATTGGCTGACGTCCCGGTAAACACGGGGCGCGACAGCCAATCACACGCTGCGAGGGAGGGATTAGATGACGTATGTCACTCTCCCACACCAGAACCGTCGACCACTTTGAAAATCGGCCGTTTAACCGTTTTCTTGTACGTTCTGCAACCCACAGCCCATGTTCTAATGCATGATTTCGTACATAGGAGTGGGCTAAATCCCCAGAGTGGGGAGACAGTTGCCCTCAACCCCACTCATGGCCACCGCCAGCATGACGGGAACAAGGACATTCAGTGGCGGCGTTTGTGTCCCTCTAGCCCGGGGAGCTGTGCCTGGCGGCGTCGGACTGTGGATAATCTGCATCGCAAAAATGTTAGTTCTTTGGGGGCTACAGTGACCTATGTGCAAGGGGAGGGGGGGGTGGAGTTTAGGGGGGGTTTGCGGGGAGTGACGGAGGGGTCGGAGGGGAGTGGGGTGCTCGGGAGGAGGAAGGGAGGGGTAACTCACCGGGTCGCCTCCATCGAACGCCTCTGTTGACGACGAACGCTTGACGACGCACAACTCTCCTAGCGACCGACTTTGTGAAGTACGAAAACAAGAGCAAAAAAAGATCACAATCAACGCTCGTTATTTTACGACGTGTTGTTCTTTCTTCTTCCTCAAAAACCCTGTCGTTCCGCTTGGGGGTCAGGCAGAACTCGTATGTATGTAACTGGTCAATTCCCAGTTCATAGCGTCTAGCGTTCTGCCAAACAGAACGAAGCAGGTCTGTTGTATAAGGAAGACGAAGTGTCATAATTGCGTCTCGACCTGCTAGTTTATAATGCAGCATGCATGCAGGACAAATTATAGATGCAATTAGCTGCATTAATGATGTCATTAGCGATGTAGATGCCGTCAAATATCTAGACCATGGTTATTAGTCTGCAAGCTAAGCTTTGGCTTCGTGAAGCAAATGGTCATAATTGTATTTACATAAGCACTCTTAAAACGAGGGATTGTCTAGAGTTATGATAATAATGATAAGTAATAACACTGCAATATACGTTGAATTAATGATGCACTGTGACAGAGGAGGACGCGGTGTTGGGCAATTAAACTGTTGTGGGAAGGGAGGAGCTGACACAGAAAATTCTCTTAACTTTAAACTCTTGGTTCAAAGAGGTACTGAGGAATACATCGAGTTGATTATATTCATTCATATACATCTAATACACATTTTTAGATTACTCAAACATGAGTTCTCATGTGAAGCGGCGACTCTCTACCCAGAGTAACTTATTTTCACTTTGTCTTCGAAAGTAATGAGAAATGGTAAGGTTTTCCTGATGTGTTCCTGTTGTTGGATCGCTCGCATCATCATGCATCACTCAAACGTAAGAATATTTTGTTACGAAATTTTCATAAGAATTTGTCGGTGTCTCTGGACATTGGTGGGTAGAATTGCTTCTCTTGATGTATGATTCTATTCATGTATGAGATAGAGGTATTGAAAACGCTGTTCTCTTCTGTGTTCAGATGCTCTTATATAGGATGTTCTCTTATCTCCTGAGAACATGATGAGTTACGATGTTCTATCACCTCAGTTTCATGAGGAGAACATTTGAGAATGTTCTTCAGTCAAACTGATGGATTTTTTCGGATTTGTTCAGAGTTAATGGGAACAGATAGGCAGAACAAATACGGGGCACCACATTAGTAACAACATGGAGTGAATAATATACATAATGAGGATGAAAGTGCACTGACAGGAAAGTGGAAGGTGGTAGCCAACATTCCAAGTGATAAAGGGTGAAGGGGGTGTACGGTGAAGTGAACAGTGAAGAGCATGTGCAGTGACAAACACAGTTGCAGTGATAAAGATTTTATGAGCGAGACTTAAGGTTCAGAAATGCTGAGATTTAGACACAAATGTATGTAAAGAGATTTAAAGAAAAAACGAACAATGAAAATGGACGTAGAGAGAGACGAGAGGACTGTGAGAGATAAGATAAATACATGTAAGTAAATTGAGAGATACATAGAGAGAAAAAGAGTTCCACTCATCAGTGTCTGGAAATTAGAAACCTTCTCCTTCTTCCTCATCTTCTTCCTCTTCTCCTTCCTCTTCTTCCTCCTCTTCTTCCTTCTCTTCTTCCCCTTCTTCTTCTTCCCCTTCTTCTTCTTTCTCTTCTTCTTCCTCTTTCTCTTCTTCTCCCTCTTCTTCCCCTTCGTCTTCTTCTTCTTCTTCTTCTTCTTCTTCTTCTTCTTCTTCTTCTTCTTCTTCTTCTTCTTCTTGAGGCTTTGCTAAGTTCCCACGACCCCAGTGAGAAGAGAAACATAAAATCTGATGCAGGAAAGTGATGTTATCTCACACTTGCCCAGAGGAACCTATCATCGGGTACGAGTGTGGCAAGACGATGCCATCCCCCGTGGTGTATGAGGGAGGAGAAGAAGATGTTATTCTGATGGAGAAAATCCTCGAGCTAGTTACGTCTGGTAGAAATATAATTCGCTCAATTCTGATTCCGGTGAGAAGCATATGTCTAAGGCAAAAAGAATTGTTTAAATTCTGCAGGGAATTGGCAGACACGCCAGGGTAGGTTATACAGCATTTAGGTAAATAATCCAGAGTTATAGATTAAAGGCCAGAAAGTTTTGAGGGATAATCTATGATTTCTTTTTACCAGGGGTATTTTGACCTTCACAAAGTAATGCTAAAGTTTTGCACTGGAGTTCTTAATAAAACTCTTAAAAACCAAAGGTGAAATGTATGATTTTCGAAAGATATGTTCTAGTATAATGTCCCATGGTCCGTATATCTCACAGTTATGATAATATATCATCATCTCCACATTACGTCCAGCGCCAATCCTTACATGGGAATAAAAGATTTTCCAACATCAGACATCCCTTCATGGTCGTGGTGATCAAAGACCAATGTTTTTCTGCCTACGGGACACCAACTACCAGTGGGACGCAAAGGGCATGTAGGTGGGACGCAAAGGGCATGTAAGTGGGACGCAAAGGGCATGTAGGTGGGACGCAAAGAGCATGTAGGAGGGACTCAAAGTGCATGTAGGTGGGACGCAAAGGGCATGTAGGTGGGACGCAAAGAGTATGTAGATGGGACGCAAAGAGAGTCTTGGGAAGACGCAGATTTTGGTAAATGATTACGAGATCCTCAAAATAAACTGACATCTCAATGAGGTCTTTGACAGATGGCGTTTTCTTTTTCTTTTTCTTTTTTTTTTTGTTTCCTTGTCTTCTTCTTCATCTAACTTTGCCATAATGTCATTCACAAGTCCGCTATAGATGTACCCTGGCCTAAAGTCAGGATATGAGCCACAACATCGCTTTAAAGCTATCCAGAAATATCACCGTGTTCTCCATTGTAGCTTTGTGTGCAACCTGGCTCTGCCCTAAATAATCTACAGTTCCCTGTAGTGTTATCCCACACGTTGCTACAATCATTCACGGTGGATGTCCACCCATCAAAATGCAGCAGTTGGCTAATTGACTCATTTTCGATTCATTCAGTTCATGCAGTTCTCATCGACTTACGTTTCCCACTAATGGTCAAAATTATATCGAGATGGATCTAAACGTGTGGAGTTTTGATTTTGTCATGGTGGGACCCGGGTTTTTGACAGTCTGAGTGCCGTAAGTTTAGATATATATAGAAACGTTAATCCAGACTACATTGACAAAAAAATATCGTGCAGTAATTGCACAAAGTTTCCGGACTTACATTTTTTTTTAAAATCATCTCAATACTTTGTATATAACTTTACAAAAACGATGAATATTTTCGAATCATTGCAGAGGAAATATATTTCTCGCCTGGTGTGTTAAAAAAAAAAACAGCCCTGCATATGGCAACATGTCATTGTTGTTATTATTATTATTATTATTATTATTAATTATTATTATTATTATTATTATTATTATTATTATTATTATTATTATTATTATTATTACTATTACTATTACTATTATTATCATTATTATTATTATTATTATTATTATTATTATTATTATTATTATTATCATCATCATTATCATTATTATTGCTATTATTATTATTATTATTATTATTATTATTATTATTATTATTATTGTTGTTGTTGTTGTTGTTATTGTTATTGTTATTATTATCATTATCATTATTATCGTTATAAACAATCTATGGCCGAAGGTTTTAAAAAACTATAAGAATCCACCACATGTCCAATATACTCAGAACACACACACAAATGAGGATCTTGGTCATTTTGTTCTAAAACCTGAAAAATATATGAATATTTCCTCTGTCAATTTATCCCATAATTTCAATTATTAGTGAGGTAATTATAGTGAAAATATTCCTCAGTAAATATGATCATAGTCTTGCCACAGTGGGAGAATTCTTATCCTTCAATATGATATTGTTATCAATTTTTAAAAATCATTTTTAATGAAAACGGAGCGTCGTCTTATTCTAATAATCAATTATCCTAATATATATATATATATATATATATATATATATATACTTCCTGAGGAGGTAGCGTTTGAAGTAGGCGCCTGAGCCAATGAGATAAACCCCTCACATTACCCTTTCCTCCATTCCCTTCTTTTGGGAAGTGATAATACAAAAGGGGAGGAAAAGGAATCCCCAGCCCAAATCTCTCGCCTTTTTCAGACTCGTCTTGTGTGACTTGTAGGAGATACGTGGGTAGCCATCTTTCTTCCATATTCCTATGTTTAACAAACCTGAAGTACGTCACAGAAAAGTTATATTGAAGAACGAGAAGATGAGAATTGGATTACCAATGTTAGGTTCTGTATGGATGTGACCTTTCCTGGATTCCTTCACTTCTGGAGGGTCAGATATATATATTTTCCCATATTTTCCCCATTTTTTTCCCTTTGTAATGATTTCCTCTTTAAACCAATTGTTTTTTCTTGATGATTATTTGCCTAAGAAAACGCAATTCTATTTTTTTCCTCCAACCCCCGAACTGTTTATATTTCATTTCCAAAGATTTTTTTCATTCGTCTTAAGAACTCATTCTGTACACAGACCAAAAGGAATAAATCGTACACAGAGATGGTAGCAAGTTGATATCAAAGCCACACGTGTGGAAATGCACATAAAATGATATTTGTAATTAAGATCAGTGTGTCAATAGAGTTACCCTCATTAGCATCGTAATGACGCCGATCTCTGGGTTGTAATTAGCATATAGGTTTTGAGGAATACCACAGCCTTATACCACACAGTATACTCATTATACCACTGACGGATTTCTTCGCTACCGTACTCCCATTCGTTATCAAGAAGGATTGAGATTATTGACAAAAAAAAAAATTAAATGGCGAATGATTTCGTTTTTTTTTTTTTTTGGCGCAATTTAGAGTGAAAGTCTCTGATTGTAGAATCCTAGTGATTCCATGATTATAGAGATGTCAGGTCAAAGGTCATGTCTTCATGCCGTCGTGTTCCAGGATCATACCGTCGTGTTCAAGGGTCCTACCCTCGTGTTCAAGGGTCGTACCCTCTTGTTCAAGGGTCGTACCCTCGTGTTCAAGGGTCGTACCCTCGTGTTCAAGAGTCGTATCGTTGTGTTCAAGGGTCGTACCCTCGTGTTCAAGGGTCGTACCCTCGTGTTCAAAGGCCGTACCCTCGTGTTCAAGGGATTTGGCCAACGTCATATCTGAACCATCAGTTCATCATTGGAATGGAAAATTGTCAGCACATTAACATTCCGGATTTATCTTACTTAATCCATCCATATCTTTATCTTAATTAATCCATCCATATCTTTATCTTAATTAATCCATCCATATCTTTATCTTAATCAGTCCATCCATATCTTTATCTTAATTAATCCATCCATATCTTTATCTTAATCAATCCATCCATATCTTTATCTTAATCAATCCATCCATATCTTTATCTTAATTAATCCATCCATATCTTTATCTTAATCAATCCATCCATATCTTTATCTTAATCAATCCATCCATATCTTTATCTCAATCAATCCATCCATATCTTTATCTCAATCAATCCATCCATATCTTTATCTTAATCAATCCATCCATATCTTTATCTTAATTAATCCATCCATATCTTTATCTTAATCAATCCATCCATATCTTTATCTTAATCAATCCATCCATATCTTTATCTCAATCAATCCATCCATATCTTTATCTCAATCAATCCATCCATATCTTTATCTTAATTAATCCATCCATATCTTTATCTCAATCAATCCATCCATATCTTTATCAGTATCGTCAAACAACTGTTCATCCTATTTGATAAACCGTAACGAGACTTCATTATGGAAAAAAAGATATTTATCTTCAAGTTTCGTTTACACAAAACTCACAGAAGTTCAGACTGACCCTCTACATGACAGAATACATATGCATCCAGTATGGAAACCAGAAATTATGTACTATAGCAGATAAAAAAGATAGGAAAAATAGCTTATAATATGATCATCGAAATGGGTCCATACAAATTACTTTTTTTTTCCACAATTTCCATTCCATATTTCCGTCGTGTTTGAGAGCTGGGATGTAGAGTGTAGAGTTTTTCCTTGGGCGTTACAAGGAGAATGTTTGGCTAATCTGTAGGTGAAGCTGTGAGGGGGGAACAGTTCGTTGTAGAGACTAAGAAATACGACACATTCATTTTTTTTTTTTTTTTGCATCGTTTATAAAATGGCTTATACCAGCTAGCGATTTTCTCTCGTCATTTCTCGCGTGTTTGAGGATTACGAAGACCAGGAAACCATAATATAACCCCTGATTACATAGCAGTCTTCCTCTGAAACGCTTTCCTGTATTTCCGGTTTGTAATGATGAGTATACGAGACGTGGAATTAATATCCACTGCTCCAGTTTTAGCTGTGAATCATCCACTCCCCCCCCCCCAACCTTAGCTGTGGATCATCCACTCCCCCAGTCTTGGCTGTGGATCATCCACTCCCCCAGCCTTAGCTGTGGATCATCCACTCCCCCAGTCTTGGCTGTGGATCATCCACTCCCCCAGCCGTAGCTGTTGATCATCCACTCCCCTGGTGTTCACATCATAATCAAAATTTTCTTTCCTGTGTAATTTGAAAAAAAAAAAAAAAGGAAAAAGAAATTGTGTTTTGATATCCTATCGTCGTAGTGTGACGCTGGTGGATCACGTCTTTAAGAAGGTGAACCCGGGAAAGAAACAGTGATAGTACGAATGGAAAACATATAATGAAATATAATCTAATGTAATATTATATGATATATACTCTATATCATTATAAATTCCCTGATTTCAAATGAGGTTTAATCTTTTGCTTTATCATAAGGGTTTTTCATACGCATTCTGACATGTGAATTGTCATTAAAGAGAAATGTGTGTGGTATATCTAGATAAATACACTTCGGTAAATGCATGAAAATGAATATCTTGAAGCAAGTTTGATGTGAAATAAAAGATTTTTTTTCTGAGTTCAGTTGAGCCCAGAGATCCATAACATCCCATCAGATCCCCAGTATTGAGAGAGAAATGGTTCAGTGTGTTATCAAGAGATAACCTGATGTACGAGATGATGAAGCCAAATATATGTGCCTCCTGTTTAGAATGAATTCAGATTCCCGCTTCTTGATAAAATTCACACACACACACACACACACACACACACACACACACACACACACACACACACACAATCAAACCAGAAATTTAGTAGCATATTTTTGGTACCATAGTCGCTTCATGGGTCTTAAAGCTCATCCACACACCGTAGTGCCAGTAACATTCGTTCTCCTGTCGGAATATTTCTACCATTTAACGTCCCCATCCATCTCTCACGGTCGTCCTCGAGACCCACTGATCTCGAGTGTGACTCGATGAACGCAGAAGACGTGAAAGTCCTCAGCAGAGTGGGTATGTGGAGGTCGAAGCCTGGGTAGAACCCCATGGCTGTTTTGCTCCGGGGGTTATCTATACATAACCCCCAAGACACCTCTCGAGGGGCTTTCGCAGCTTTAAGGCTGCGCTGCAATCAGTAGGAGGGAAATGGTGGACTCCTTCACTTTGGAACGAAATGGTCTTCAACGAGATCGTTCCTACTTTTCGTCCACTGACGAAGATTTAACCGTTGTTTTGTGTGTTAGAAGCACAATTACCCGTGAATTACAAGTGCATTTCTCTTTCTTTAGATTTTCTTTAATTAAAGCTTGTTACTTGTCATTAGTCTGGCAAGTATTTCCTGCGTAATCATCTAAGTATGTACAAAAAAAGGCCATAAATCACGGCTTTACTGAAAGTTGCCATTATTTCCTTTCTCAACCAGAAGCTCCTCTTTGTCCCTGATTTCTCGATAACTTATAAATATTGTAGTTTTATCATCGCATCTTAATAACCTACTATTGAGGAATAGTCACGAGGGTATCTTTCAGGTATATGAAGGTTAAAATGAGGAAGAAATGTCAAGCAACGCTAAATAATTGATACAACATGTCGAAGAGTGGGTGGGGTGTCGGGAGGTTGCCAGAGGTCACTTTACGCTGGTCTAAATGTTGATAAAGAAAGACTGGAAACTCCTGCTTTAGTACGTGTGAGAGGATGTCACACGGTGTAATGTCGATTGCCCTGCAAGCTGGTGTTAGTTGGTGGGGTAGTAGTCAGGCGGGTCCTGGGGACTGGAGACGGTTCACAACATAACCTCAATAAACAAGTAGTATCAAAAACAACTCTTACGTATATGTTTTGTTTTTGTGAAGATGTGATAGGTCACTGGGGTCCTAGAGACGATAGAGGGGTCATGGGGACGGTGGATTGGTCATGGGGACAGTGGAACGAGACAAGCGGCCACCTGAGCTAACAAGGTGTTTCAGAACCATCATCTGGTGTGTGGTACTCCTACGCTTGCAATCACCTCTGCTCCCGTCAGCTCCCACTTGACCACCCAATCCTATGCTATCGTCTCCCTCCCATCCTTTTCTCTCGCTCCTGCTCTTTCTATTCCTCTACAACTCAGCTCCCGTGTCCGCCCAGGAGAGACAACTGAATGTGTTGTATGAGACTCACTGCGAATGGTTTGATGAAAAGAGGAGAACCCGTGAAAGCCTTGGGGAAGGTGGAGTGCGGCAAAGCGGCTGAAGTGGATGATGTTGAATTTCTCAAGAAAGGGGATTACAGTTTTGTTTATTGAGTCGTCAGAATTTTCAGTGTGTGTATAGCATAGGTGAGGTGCCTGAGCACAGGTGGAACGCCTGTATAGTGCCAGTCATGTGATGGAAGGGGGGACAATACTGAATGTTCGAAATCCACAGGAATGAGTCTTTGTAAACGTCCAAGTTGTTATCATTGTAATTATTATTATTATTATTATCATTATTATTATTATTATTATTATTATCATTATTATTATTATTATTATTATTATTATTATTATTATTATTATCATTATTATTATCATTATCATTATTATTATCATTATATCCTGACAGGGCAACCCTTACCACTGACAACACTCAGGGACCCCCTAAAATACTGACAACACTCAGGGACCCCTTAAACCACTGAACAACACTCAGGGCTCCCCTAAACCACTGAACAACACTCAGGGCTCCCCTAAACCACTGAACAACACTCAGGGCTCTCCTAAACCACTGAACAAAAAGCCAAACTACAGAAGTTGAGGAACGTTGGGGTGTTACCTGAAGCGCTGGCACCGAGTACAGATGATGGTGTGTTTCCTTCCTCACTTCACGAACTGGAGACAGACGAAGCAACACGTGCTAGTGTGTGTGTGTGTGTGGGGCGCATCACACTGTCATCACACACACACACACACACACACACACACACACACACACACACATACTGGAGACGACACACACACACGATCACACAGGAAGGAAGACGTGCCTCGCCCCTGCTCTACACAGACCACAATCCTGACTAACTCCTTCCATGAAGAGCTGTGAACTAAAGGAAGGCCCCTGCCCCGTCTGCCCAGACGACTACCTGGTCTGGTTTGTTTACCTGAGCTGCAGGTGCCAGTGACGTCACACCTGCCAGCTGCTTCTGCTGCTGCTGCTGATGATGATGATGGTGTTGTTGCCGGCCAATCACGAGGGAGATCGCGACCGTGATGGGTGACGTCACGACCATCTGTCGCGTCCCGTCTCAGGGTAATACTTGCCTGTAGGAGTCTCGCTAGCGGGAGCGTTGTGGTCACGATACCTTAGGCGAATCTGGGTCTCCCATACACAAGAGCGAACTGGCTGGGTCCTGCACGCGCCACATACCACTTCTAGCACAGCAGCTGGTCCACAGCAGCTGGTCCACAGCAGCTGGTCCACAGCAGCTGTGTCGCACCCCCTCCCACCCGTCGTCACATCCTGGCCTCGCGGGAAAAGCGTCTGCGTCACAGTTTGCGGCAATACGTCGGTTGCAAAAACAAGTTTTCCAGTATCCCGGAAACTGGCCTGGGTTAGTAGTGAATAATGTTGGGTAATGACACGAGCAGCAGCGGCCCCGGCTTCCTTATAGACCGACCCATCCACTCCGCTAGTGGGCCACGACCCTCACCGGGGTGTTGGTGAGGATCCAAGACAGGATGTTGGTGAAGATCCTCAGGAGGGGAGGGGGTGTTGCTGGTGAGGATCCTGTGGAGGATAATGACGAGGAATCTGGGGAGGATATCGGTCAGGATCGTAGGTAAGGTAATAGCGAGGATCCTGCGGATACAGGAGGGGATACGTGAAGGGATCCTGTCTGGTGCGATGAACATCCAGGTCATCTTCCTGTGGGAAACATGAGGGGGTTGGGGGGAGGTGGCATAATGCCACAGAAGGAGCGGCAGGGGGTAGATGGAAGGAGGAGGAGGAGGGGTGACGAGAGGGAGGCGGAGGGAGGTAATGGCGGTCCCGCTCCTCAGCCACTGATGATGGTAGGAGGTGGACACGCTTGACGTGCCTGAGTCACCATCGTGACTCCGTCGTTAATGCCCAATCCGACCCCAATCGCAGGTCCTGATCACATGTGAATCCTTACCAGTCGCTACCAGTCGCTGATTCACCAGCTGAGACGCTACTGCACTTCCATCACTGGCAGACCCATACCACAGGCCACCCTCCCTCCAGCACTGGCAGACCCATACCACAGGCCACCCTCCCTCCAGCACTGGCAGATCCATACCACAGGCCTCCCTCCCTCCACCACTGGCAGACCCATACCACAGGCCTCCCTCCCTCCACCACTGGCAGACCCATACCACAGGCCTTCCTCCCTCCCTCCATCACTGGCAGACCCATACCACAGGCCTCCCTCCCTCCAACACTGACAGACAACCACTTCAAACGTTCCTCCAACACTGGCAAACTCCAATCACCATAAAAGCTAAGCAATTCCAAAAAAAGAATATATAGAGAGAGAGACTTTTAGTCTCTTATCTTCAGCGAGAAATCTCTAAACACCATTTTCGACGAGACAAGATGAGGACCGTCCGTTTCAAAATTCTCTCACTAATTCATTAATGTCAAGACCTACAAACATTTTAAGTACACACTTGTAATTAACATACACATATGCACACACCCGAACACAAGCGCACATATCGCATTTACTCACATGTGTTTGTGTAAATAAATACGTACACACACAGGCTCACCCTCACATAAGCCCGCAGTTATGCAACAGTGAATGCAGTGACTATCGAACAGTGAATGCAGTGACTATCGAACAGTGAATGCAGTGACTGTTAAACAGTATATGTTGTGGCTATTGAGTAGCGACAGAAATGGTTACTGAACATTCTTGAACAACGTATCTGACAAAAGATTATTCTAAATGTGCAAGTCCCGGTCATATATGAATTATCCACCCACACACACCCACCCACACACACACACACACACACACACACACATCCACATCCACCCACACACTCCCACACACCCGGCAATCACCCACCTCCTCGCCACAGACATCACCATGCTAATTACCCGCTAAACCAGTTTTACGTATTTAATTAATTTTCCCTGTTAAAACCTGCTAGGTGGGCACCTGGCGTCCGGCAGTGTACAGTTGTCCACTAGCCATCACCATACCCAGTACGTCCAGAAACCCGTCAGAACTTCCTGTTCATGTTCCACAGAACAGAACACATCTCAGGGGGAAGTTGAGGGGGGGGGGGTGTTTTTTACCCAGAGAACAGGACGTATGATTGGGATAAGGGGACTGACTGTTCCTCTCCCAGAGAACAGAACACGTAACAGATGGGAAAGGTTTGGTTGTGTTGTTGCCCCAGAACACAGAACACATCAGAGGTTCAGGTACGTGGGTAGCGCGTCGTTTCTTCGTCTGCACTTGGCGCTACCTAAATAACGCTGGAAGGGGCGAGCAAGGATATATATATATATATATATATATATATATATATATATATATATATATATATATATATATATATATTCGTTGTTATGCAGATAACTAGTCATGCAAATCTATAATTATCTTTCAAAAGGTTTTCGCAGCCACAGATGTTCCAATTCTAAGTCGAATGATATCAACATCAAACCGTTAGGTTTACTACTTTGTTTATCATCATTTCTTTTCCCGGGGGACTGAATGCAAAGCCATCAGTGTAACTATGAATTGTTGATTTGTAAAAGGTTCCCAAATTTTGCAGTAAAGGTAAAAATCTTTTGATAAAGAAATTAAAAGTTTCAAGGATTCGTGTTACGTTGATAATTCAGTTGTATACATCGCGTATAATCCTGAATAATTTGATGAATATATACATCAGAATTTACATATAGCATTCATCAAATATGCAGTTTTATATCTATTTTGCGACGAAAAAGTCTTAAATAACGGGAGGAACAGAGAACAATAAACTTCTGTTAGAAAGTCCTTAAAACTGAGAATAAGAGAAAGTTCTGGCTAGAGATACGAAACAAATTATCGAAAACATTATCAGATATGTGGATGTCCAAGTGAAAGTAGATGTTAGGAGAGGTACTAACTGGATGGTGTTCAACAGGGCATAGGATCGTATATATCACTGAGCCGCGGGTACTGCGTCAGTCTGAGGCCCTCCTTCCCATTGGCAGCAGAGACAGGCGGGATCCAGGAGGTTCCACGTCACCTAAGATGTCAGGAACCTTGAGAGGGTTAGTCATACTCGCCTGGTAGACTCATCCACGTTCACATCTAATGATTTATAAACAGACGAGGGAGGGTGTCAGATGGATCTTGGCGTCACGTTCAGATTCCTGCGTCAGGAGGAAAGCGCTTCCAAAAGCGAGGCTCCTGTGCACAATCTACAGTCCTCATGAATTCTCCTACTTTATCTGATTCCTGTCGTAATTATACATGGAAATTTGGCAGCATCGTACGCCACGAATGTGATCAATCACATACAAATATGTATGATTTTTCATACTGTTAGCAAAATGCGTAACAGTAATGGCGACTTCTCACACGAATCTTTATTTTCATCTTTGCCTAAATTATATATAAACCGATTATCTCTGGGAACTGAATGTTTAATGAGGTCATAATTGGTTCACTATAACTCAAAAGACTACCGTTTGGATAAGACCCACAACCGCAGCTTATGAATATATTCATAACGTCGCATTGAAAGGGAAAAGCCCAGGATAACAAATATTTATTCTTTGAAAAGAAATTTAGTAATGCGTATGCAAATCAAGTGGTTCGTCTTGCTTAATGATCTTGTTACTTTACAGCTGCTGTGTTGCTCGCTCGTGTGTCAGGTGTCACACGTACTGACCGGGGTTCGCTTGTTGCTCACGCATTCATGATTCTGATCGTCCACGATTCGTCCCTAGTTCGTACATTACCTAGCTATCGTTTGTCAGTCACTTGTACATAATTCGTCCTTTACTCGCCCAGAATCTCGTCCTTTCTACCAGACGCGTTAGTTTGCCCTCTCTAACAACCCCTCTCTATTCCTCCCCCTCTAACAGCCCTCTCTCTCCCTTTCTCCTCTTTAACAACCCTCTTAATTCGTCCTCTCTAACAACTCTGTTAGTTCCTCCACCCCTAACTAGCCTGCCAGTCAATAGTAAACAACGGTACGGATGGTATATCAAAAATTCACGCAATTCTACGGCAATTCTTCTAAATTGGCCATTAAGAGTGATTACCAGTGGCAACTGCTTGTAATCACCTAAAAGAAGTGAGGGAAGCCATTAACTGGCATTTCTCCCTTCTAATTCTAACCTTCCCCCTTCTTCTCTTTTCCTTCACCCCTCCCCCATAAATCCCCCTTCCCCAATACGTGGAAACATCCACCTATCTCACTTATCTAATGGGGAGGAGGCTGGCTATTCTCCTCAGCAGATACTCGTTGGTACACAGCCAAGTTTTCCTCGGGAAGACAACAGGATCCTCGTCGTCTCCAGCTGATCGTAGCTTCCGATATCCTTCATAAAGAATCTGATCCCGATATCTTAACAGAAGAATCATCCCAATCCCATCATCACACACACGCAAAACAAAAATCGTACATCCCACCTCCTCGTTAATGTTCACCCGGCGAGACTGTCATTATTTCCTCTGATCATATGATTTGATATATATATATGTATATATATATATATATATATATATATATATATATATATATATATATATATATATATATGTTTAGTTTGTGTTAGGGCCCGAGCAGTGAGCCACGTCTTGAAGGCGGTCATTACTGTCGACTGGAAGGATTTATATCCCACTGATTTCCTGTCATACGATGTCCCACGGTAACCCAGCAAACTGGAGGTCCTCCCACAGACGAGTACAGAACTCCTCCCCTCCACACCCGACACACCACATACACACACACACCCACACACGTGCGCGCATCTCTCCCTCCCCACAGAGAAGTTCCCACACCCACCCACAGACGACACTCCTGTTAAGGTATACCACACACCTCCCATGCAACATATACCACACACACACCCCGTACAAGGTATACCACACACCTCCCATACGAGGTATACCACACACACACCCTATACAAGGTATACCACATACCTCCCACATAGTCCCACACTCTGCGTTTCAGGACGTGAACCAGACACATTTTTGTTGTGAATCATCCATTTCGTTTTGAGCATCGGAGGGATCAAAGGATTTATGAATAATAATACGAATAAGAAGTATCTTCCCAGGTATATACAAACATACACACGTACATATGAACACATCTATTCACGTACACAACCACACGAACAAAAAACACAAGCACATATCTATAATGCACACTTGCGAACACTAGAAGCTATGCCTCAAATTTGCCAAGTGTGGACGAGAGAAGAGTGAGGAGTGACCTGATCACGTACTTTAAGTTCTCAGACCAGAGCGATGACGTAGACAGTGAACACTTCTCCGAGAGATGTAGGGACAGACCAACCAGAGGAACGTAACATGAAATCGATCAAGAACTTTATCAAGAAAGATGTGGAGAAATCTAGCGGATTGATGGAATATAGTGATACACTAGTTCGTGCTTAAGTGTGGATAAGATGCAGTGAGTTTGTAGACGCGTGATCCTTGAGAATGTTTAAGAGATGGGGCCCCCAGTGAGTGTAAAACTCCCCTTCTCTGTTATACCAGTGGGTAATTACATACAAGCAAACGTAAAACATGGAGAGAGAGAGAGAGAGAGAGAGAGAGAGAGAGAGAGAGAGAGAGAGAGAGAGAGAGAGAGAGAGAGAGAGAGAGAGAGTCACAGGATCAAGTGTGAGAGTAAGGTCTTCCTCAAACACACTCCTAGCCCCCTTCCCCGAAAGCCCTCAACCCCCCCAACCTACTGCCAAACCCCCTCTTCCCCCTCCTAACTAACGTCTCGATCCACCCCACACAGCAACACCCCATCCCCAACCTCACCTAATCCCCCCTCCTCAACCCCAACATCCCTCCCTCCCCTCCTCTTCAAACCCCATCCAACCCCCCTCCCCCCATCCAGACTCGACGCTCGGAGAAGCAAAATAAAACCCTTTATGGCCAGGCGTTATTTGCGTCAGTGATCTGCCTGGACTTTATGACTCATTAGCGAGAGCAAAATGGAGATAATAAGTAATTAGTGAAGTTTTATGAAGCATTGGTCCTCGGCCGACGTGTCAAAAGTGTTCCCAACTTGGCTGTTGGTTCGATTCTCTTGCTCTCCCTCACTAGACTTGATACACACAGCTGGTCCGGGTTGCATAGCCGATAGAACCTTTGGTTATAACAAGGTTGTGTTAGTTCTCATAATTATCACTCGTTATTTCATAAGAATATATTTTAGAAAAGTTATCACCAATATTTTTGTCGGGTCTCTCACTCAGTTTTCTCTCTGAGGTTTTGTCTGACATTAACATCATTAACGACGGTGGTTTGTTTATATGGTTAATACTGAGAGTACAGTTACGTACTGGAGTGCAACTGACGGTCAGCTGAACCCTTAATGAATGGGAAGGACTGGAGGTTAGAGTGTGTGAGGGTGTGTTCCCACTGACCACCATTAACTAACTACCCAGCACCATACCACCCCAGCAACCATTCAACCCCAGCGCCACCACCCCAGCAACCATCAGACCACAGTACCACCTGACCCCCAGTTCTTCATCCCACTAGACTACAATGCTTGTGGTTCACATGTTCCTACCCTCTGACCTACTTCCATCAGCAGTGCACACATTTTAGTCTGACTTGTGAGGGAGCTTTGCATGTCCCTCCTCTCTGTACCCCCTTACATGGCTCCTGCTTCTTACATCAACATTCATGGAACTGTTGGCGTGAACCAAACACCTGACGATCCACACATATGTACTCTACTTTTTGTATTTGTAACCAGCAGCATTTGCACACACGTGGCAATGGTTGGGGTCCCCAGGCTCGGGCAACAGTTTCGGACCCTTCTAGAGCAACATGGCTTGATGGCTATCCATTCTCAATGTCTTTGACAGACGTCAGTGACTGATAGCTGTTGTACTACTCCATTTTGTGTGTGTGTGTGTGTTGTGTGTGTGTGTGTGTGTGTGTGTGTGTGTGTGTGTGTGTGTGTGTGTGTGTGTGTCCCAGTTAAGGCTGCAACATCCGCTAACGTGATTTTGGTTCCTTCAGAAGATTTATTCCACTCCTTAAGGATCCGAGGCACCCTTGAGGATATGTGTCCTACCACAGGAGGACCTTCGGGCACCACTCGGGGGTACCATGTCCCGCTGAGGACTTCGATGTCCATTAAAACACCAGGGATTAAGGATCCGAGGCTTCCTTCATATGCCAGAAGACGCTATATAAGGATCTAGGACGCCAATAAAGGATCTAGTATTCTAGAGTCTTACTTTACGTTCTAAGCCTCTGTGTTAGATGTTCCAGGGAGCGAATACAGGATCCAAACCCTCGCCTGAAGCTATAAACTCCAAGTTAAGGATACGTAGCATGACAATGACCAAGGGCCTTCTTGGAGGACTTATTGCCTCACTTGAGAAGTCAGGGCCTTACGTAAAGATGCAGGATCCCCAGTTCAGGGTTTGAGGGAATTATTGTGATAATTTAGGGCCCTGTTTAGAGATAAGGTCTTCACTTAAAGCCATAATGGATATGTAACGTAAAGGTTCCACGATCGTTTGTGCTTGTTTAGGATTCTGAAAATTTTGTACTTTAGTTCTTGCTCGAGGAATCCAGACTAGATTTGGGAGTCAAAAAAGATTTTAAGTTTTCTTTCATGTTCTCTTTTTGTACATCTTTATTGGACCTGAATTTCTTTTATTTCTAATAGGCCGTAAGACTGGGAACAAAAGACTGTGTACAGTTCTAAGATTTCTGATTAGATTTGTGGCTGACACTAATCAATTCGCTCTTATTGTGACAGTTGTAATAGAAACACTACTTTGATTTGATTTGTCTTCTCGCCTTCGCTGAATTTCTGATAATTTGATATTCCTTCAGTAGTTCATATTTCCTTGCGTGGTCGCAAGTTATAAGAAGGACCTTGTGCTTACTACGTCACCCTGTCTGTTGTCCGTGACCCCATTATCTCTGTTCATCGGCCCATGTTCTGTTCATCTCCCCATGTTCTTTCATCACCCCATCTTCTGTCCATTAACCTGCCGTATTGCCGTCACTAGCCCACTGCCCTCCCTCGCTGGGATCTTGTCCCTCCCGTCCCACTCGCAAAAAAAAAAAAAACGAGAGGAACGAGTGTGACTTAAGAGTGTCGGAATACGGAGAACACCCATAGCCAAACGACCCTCAGCGACAGTCAGCGTAAGGGTGATAATTGCCTCCCTTGTCTCAACCGTCGTAAAGCATCATGTCTGAGGAATGTCAGTCAAGGTGAGCCCACGCCCACCTCCTCCTCCTCCCGGTAGGTCGTGGGTCCTGAACAAGCCATATTTGAACCTGCAGAACCGTCAAGGTTGGGGGACCAGCTTTTTTGAACTACAGATAAGATCATGAAAAGGAAAGTCTCGAGTTATCTTTCATCATGAGTATCAACGACGAGTGGACTAGCAGGCTGTGTAGAAGTCATCATATGTCAGACGGCTGAGGGAAAACTGGAGTGGAAGCGTAGAGGATGAGAGGGGATGAATATGGTAATGAGGCGGCGGGAGCATTCGGGTATTCCTGAGAGCCACTGATACAAGGTGTTAACGAACTCCTCGATGGCCACCGTGGCCTCGGGCACAACACCTCCAATGCATCCTGATGTGCCAGGAGGACCACAGGTATGCTATCATCCACACCCGAGGGAAGCAGCCCCGCGCCCCTACACGATCACCGACGTCCACTGTAACGAACAGGGGACATACCTCGCGCTTACTGACGCCCCTGGACGATCCACCTTACCCAATGCTTTGACTGACGGTGGCGAATACGTAGCGAGAAATACCTTGAGTTAAGACCCTCGTGGCCATATAGACGTTCGATCTGCAGCCGCAACTCGAACACCCTGTCCAAAACTCACCCAGACTTCCAAAGACGACTCTCCGGGTCGACTCAGACGCCAATTATGACAACTTTATGGCAATCGTAAACCATTGGCTTATCACATTTGCATACACGGTCCCCGCTGACACCAGAGCACCAGCTGCCACCAACTGGAGGGTGGTCAGACCATCTGCAGTGTGACGAGACCATCTGCAGTGTGGCCAAGCCTTCTCCAGTGTGACCAGAACATGTACAGTTGGCCTGACCATGTGCAGTGTGGCTAGACCCACTCTGAGTTGGTGGAACCTGGGTTGAAATCTGGTGGTGGTGGTGATGGTGGTGGTGGTGATGGAGATAGTGACCTGGTTGGTAAGATTCCTCATGATTCCTTCCCAAGATCCTGTTGGTTGCCTGTGGCAGGAGTCCTGACCTCCACAGGTCAGGCCAGGGGGAAAGGGATGTGTTAGTTATGCGAGTCACGCCAGAAACAGGTTGAACTCTGTTTTCTGTGAACTCCATCAACAGAGAAAACCAATATAATGTTCGAATTGTGTTCTCTCTCTCTCTCTCTCTCTCTCTCTCTCTCTCTCTCTCTCTCTCTCTCTCTCTCTCTCTCTCTCTCTCTCTCTCTCTCTCTCTCTCTCTCTCTCTCTATGGTGGCTGGCTTGTGGTCATGTCTCTAAGGGCACACGAAGACATCCCGCCGTTGGTTCCTTCGTGGACACGCCTCGCCTCGCCTCGTCAGGAGTGACAGGGCGTTGAGCTGGAGACCCTACTGTGTTGTCTGTTAGCTGAGGAGCGTGTGTCGTTCTCCGCTTGTCAGAGACTGTCATATGACACACACAAACCTGAGACCGACTACGCCTCGCCTTCAGGGTGAGGTGGCAAGCTGGTCCGGTTCTGAGAAAGGTTCGACAATGGTTCTCCTGTTGAAGAGCCATCCTGTGATTGCTCCAGTCACGAAGGTGTCGTCCATTTAATCTCTGAGATTTCTTTCGCTTTGAATTTAAACATTTAGATGTGTTCGCGATGTTCTAGTTTTTGTCGACGTTCGTGCTTGTTATCCCTGTTGAATGTACTGGAAAGTGATCGATTATTTCCCTAAGGATGAATTCAAACACACACACACACACACACACACACACACACACACACACACACACACACACACACACATCACAGTACACACACATACATACTTGACCATCTCTGACCTCCTGTGGCAGCCCATCCCGTGTGACCTCATGTGACCCGTGTCACACTGACCTGCAACCCGAGTCGCCTCACTCCCCCAGCAGGAAGTAAGAGAAGGTACAGCTGACGGACGCAACACACCATCACTGAGCCACCGTGAGTGTGGGGGGCATACAGGCAATGCCTACCTGAGGCCTTATAGAGACGAGAGGATCAGGATCTCTCTCTGTCTCTTGACTTGGAGTTCGAAAACAAAGACACCTTCTGTTTATACGTCGAAGGGGATGGAGATAGATGGATCTAGTCACGGTCGTGTGACAATTTACGGCCCACTACGGCATCAGTCACCTCCAGGCAACAACCTGGGGAACGGACGAGGGTGGAGCCCAGCCCCACATGATCAACCCAGCGTCCCTCACCCCTCGATATCCCTCGACCACCAGCGGCAGCTTCCCCCTCCCTCCCGGACCTGTACATCGCGTGTCATGTGATTGACAGATATGCATCAGGAAACTGATTCTTCATGGATGGACACATACTGCGCCTCCGCCCCTGCAGCGTGCCCCAGCCTCTGATCGATAACCGCCGGAGAGGAAGAGGGGAATGAAACACACACACACACACACACACACACACACACAGGGAGGGAGGGACGGGATACACTGCATCATCCCTCGGTCTTTGGAGGACCCGAGGACGTCCTATCTGCGATATGGACTCCTTGGCATCCTGTGGCCTTTTAGATATCCTAATGGTCTGTCTTCTAAATATCCCATGGCCTTTTTAATTCCCAATGGCTTTTTCAACTTCCTATGGCCTTTTGAATACCCCTATATAACCTGTCGTATACCCTCTGGAGTTTTAGCTACCCTCTGGCCATTTAGATAACCCTATAGCCATTTAAACACCTCATAGCCTTTTAGAGCATTTCATTATGCATCGTGTTCATATTTCTTTTCTTCGTAAATCCAGTCGGGCACAGTAAATGGGTCACGAGTGTAACAATGAAGTCAAAGCAGATAACTGAAAATTTGTTTGTGTGTTTAATTACCTATTTCTTCTGCTGGGGAGTTTTACACTCGTGTGTGTATATACCTCAAGTACTTCTTTCTTGGTATAGTGTGTCATATAGTTATACTCTCACACAACTAGTCTAATATCGATCATAATGAACCGACGCGAAAATCTGAGTAACATTAGGGAATAAATGGTAAAGTTAGCTAATTATTGGATGCATATGAACAGCAGTCTTTAAAGCAGACAAATATATTCCAGTATATCTGAGTGTACGTAAACTAACTACTTTAGGTGTGATCATAAAAAAATTTAATGTGTATGTACCTACACACTCATGTAATGTGTATGTACCTACACACTCATGTAATGTGTATGTACCTACACACTCATGTAATGTGGGTCATCATATAGGTGTACATGGAGTGACAGCGCGAATCCGACATGAGAGAGTAAAAAAATCAAACACGACATTATCCAGATATTCATATCCATCCAGGAAAGAAAGAACTTTCAGGAAATTTCATAAGTTTAAGAAACAAAAGTTCTACTTGTGTAACCAACCAGTTCTTTCTGTTATTTGAATATCAGACTAAAAACACTGGCTGATAGTTAAAACATTTGTTCTGGCCACCTCTTCTGCCATATGAATGATATCAACAATATGTAAATAAAATTATCTAATTGTGACATTTTGGGCAAATTAACTCGAAATATGAACAATACAAATGAATGACAAAGATTCACTAGTTAGTGGTAAATCCTAATAGAAAACAAATTTATAATCCAATTAAAGAAAATGGTTGAAGTGTAACTATTTTATTATTCTCGTTGCCTTGGTTGAGTCGGCCAAGTAATCGTTGGCCCACTTTATTTAAAACAAGAAAATAAATGATACGTTATATGCCATGACCAACACCAGTAATCGGGAAAAGATAGATATACTGACTGGTGACTGTATATCTACCTCCGTTTCTTTTTTCTCTAAGTAGAGTCATACACGCTAACTTAATTCCTCTATACCCCTTGAATATCATAGAAGATATAGACTCTGTGTAACTTGCGAGGTACACTAGACGTCGTGTCGTGTAACTTACAAGGTTGTGTACCGTAAAACTTCGTGAATGTGACCCAGAAAAGATGGGAGTCACTGAACCTTTTAACCTTCCTTAACGAATCATTTTCCCCCTCCCAGGATAACCCACCAGTAGATGTCATCATCTCGCAATATAATTTGTAATTATATTTCTCTCAAAAGAGCCTTTGAATCTGAAATAGCTTACGCTAATCATACTCTCACGTCGTAAATGTCGTCATAGGAGGTTTGGATCGAGACCCGGGAAGTTTAATCTCGTTCGTTTGATGTGGCTGAGGACCTGAGGGTCGAGCAGGTCCAGCGACCCCTCGCCTTGATCATCCATTTTCTGTTCTTCTTTATCTCACACGTAACTTTTCTGGCCACCTATTATGCTAGGTTTATGATGTACCTAAATTGCCCTCCCTAAGTCAAGATTATATATATATATATATATATATATATATATATATATATATATATATATATATATATATATATATATATATATATATATATATATATATATATATATAAATATATGGATAGACAGATAGATAGAATTTGAAACCGTTCGTTGTGTGCGTATAAAGCAGCTCATATGTTTTGTTTAGATCAGATTCTACCTGAACGTATATGTAACTTATATAGTTCGATTCGCCGAATAAGAAGCTAAATGGATCTCAAACCCAACCAACTAGAAGTTAGGGATTCATCCATTAAGGAGAAGAAGAACACAGGAGTTGAAAGTTCTTAAAGAACATGGCATAATAAGTCATGCTTTAATCCCTGTTATGTCCTCTTCCAAGCAAACAACGCATCTTTAACGCTTCCATTATACGAGAGATAATGAAGCAGTTCCCTGGTGGCTTATAATAGCTGTGTTTGAAAGGAAAACTTGATCGCTAATCAAAGACTTGATTAAAACTGATCAGGTTTCTTGTTCATCGATGTTTACAGGAACCCAATACAGCGACCCTCAGCCACTCTGAGCTTATGGATTCTTACAGAAAAGTTTTTGTGAATAAATGATCAAGTAAATGGATTAGATATTCTTCCACGGTTTGGTTCAAGTGTTTGAAATCGTCAGACGTGCAGTATTGCTAACCGTTCTGTGATGAGGCTTCGTGTGAGTGTGGAGTCTCCTGCCGTGAGAGAGGGAGGGGAACACCCTGCCTCATCCTCCACAATTCCTGTATAACCGTGGATGATTCTTAGCGGTGTTCTGGTGCAGGGTCCCAGGGGAACTTTTAACCCGTCTCTAGATCTTATTTCTTTGGGAGGTATTTTCTCCTCTCTCTCTCTCTCTCTCTCTCTCTCTCTCTCTCTCTCTCTCTCTCTCTCTCTCTCTCTCTCTCCCCCCGTGTCCTCAGGATCCAGAAGAGGGATGATTGTGTGTGTGTGTGTGTGTGTGTGTGTGTGTGTGTGTGTGTGTGTGTGTTCATGGAAGCTATGTACGGATGGGAAAGGAATGGAGTTATCTACACGACACGGAGGATGTAAGATGGTTCCTTTTACGTTAATTTCCCACCGTCGTAGAATCACCCATTCCCGCCGACGGACATCTACGGTCTTGTATATCACTCGCCCCACATGGGTAGCGTCAGAGCTTCAGGGATTGATTAACATTTGGCGAACGAAAAAAAAATAAAAGCGTCTGTCTTGAAAAGGTTTCGATGAATCCTTATATTGGTGGGGGTCGACTCGCGGGTTGCTGATGTGGCCAGCGTCTGCAGGGGATGGGAGGGGTGGAAAGGCCGTCTACCCGCATTAGAATTTTCATTGATGGGAAATGGGGAGAGCGATCGCCTGGTCGTATGTGAATCGTCTTTGATAAGTCCCACTTATATTGAATATTGGGTCCTGATATGGCTGCTTATTGCCTTTCATTGAATCCACAGATTCGATACTTTTTACCTGTTCTGAGGGTCTGCTGGCAGCATAGATCAAGCGTAGAGGGTGTAGCTATCTTGTTTTGCCCGAGAGACACAAAAACACCTCAGGAAACTCTTTCACGTGTCAAAAAACAAACGAGCATCGAGCGTCGTCTCTTGGAAACTATCAGTCTTGAACTTTGGAAAATGTCTGTGTGTGTGTGTGTGTGTGTGTGTGTGTGTGTGTTAGGTGAAATGAGAGATTGCACCGTGAGCGACGAGTTACCACTGGCGAAGCACAGTGTAGCCAAGACAGATGACGGAAATGCACAGGGAGGCCTGGCCAACAGACAGACAGGAGCTTCCCAGCATCAGACGAGGGAGATGGTCGACGGTAGAGCACACAATCCCTGGCTATCATACAGGAGATTAGACTCTACCAGACGCAGGTGTTGCTCCAGTCAAAAGCTCACCAGGCGGTCTTATCCAACTCAGGATACGTGTCAAGTGGAACACAGAGTGAGGGGAGCCTCCTCGTGTGTGTGTGTGTGTGTGTGGTATTGTTCTCTGTGAGACTTGGCTTCACATGCTGGCCTCCGCCACCCGCGGTGGACGAGTCCACACGTGTACCAAGCCGACGGGCACCGGGGGGGCTCTACGTGCAGTCTACCTTCCCCACCTGCACCCACGTCCTAGATCTATCGGTCGACTCGGAACGGGAGGTTGAGGAACTTGAGTTCGACCACAGGGGAGGTTGACTCTCTCTCTCTCTCTCTCTCTCTCTCTCTCTCTCTCTCTCTCTCTCTCTCTCTCTCTCTCTCTCTCTCTCTCTCTCTCTCTCTCTCTTAGAGGTTCAGATCAACGATGATGAAATCACAGTCTCTTAATATCCAGGGTACGAAGTGTGGCCAGAGTCTCTCGTAGGTTCTAGTAGATTGTTATGCCGGATTCTACTGCCACCACCTCTCCGTTGTTCACCTCATCTTTCCCTGCAGTGAGACTGTATTGACCTGATGTTCCCTACAGCAAGTTTGTATCCACTTGCATCCCACTACAGCGAGGGTTGCATCCACTTCTAATCCTACAATAAGGTTCTAGTCACCTTCAGAGTCCACTGCTCTTCAAACCCACCTTCGTCTCTCGTCTAAGTGAGGCACAAACGCCACTCATCATCTTCGCATAAAACTCAGGATTTTGTCACAGTACACACGAGCGTCTTTCCCAGAAGTACATTAAGGTTAGGTCAAGTTGTCTGACGTCATAGACATCCCCATCACTGCCCACCCCCACCCACTCAACCAGTGTGGGAAAATACCACCTCAAAAATATGTGGAAAAAATCAAGAAAAAGCGAGGAAATCCAGGACGAGGGTTAGCATGAGCCGCCACAACATTCCAAGGTGGGGGGAAATCATAGTCCATTTTTCCCCCACTGGAGTTGAGTCAAAATGAAAGGCCTTTGGTGATATTGCAATCCTTTGTTGTTGTTGTTGTTGTTGTTGTTGTTGTTAATCTTGTTGTTATTTTGTAGCTTCGGTGTAGCTGATGTGTGTTATGATTCGGTGATTCAGACGAGCTCAACTGGGACAAGAATGTGTTTGGTGAATGCAGGTCCCTCCCCCCCAACACACACACACACACACACACACACACACACACACACACACACACACACACACACACACACACACATGCTTCATGTAATCTGAATGTTTGTGAGATCAATTTGAGAGAGAGCTCAGCTGTTCCTGCAGATAGGAAGGCGTCACTATTTTCCTGTACTCATTGTCAGTTGACTTTGATCAGGTTTGGTGAGCTGCAATGAGCCATGGGCATTGTGGAGGGTAAATACTATATCCCATGCTGTCTAATTCATATTTCTATGTATGTAGTTAAACACTATTTTACGTACGGTAAGTCACTATTGATTACAAGTTTTAAATGTATTTTATTTTACTATCGTATTTCTGATAATGGTTTATTTTCTTACCTTTTCGCTATTCCCGCAAGACGAGGCAATTACCAATCTTTTTCTCATCAGAATACATTAATTTCCATTCGTCTAGATTGTCGTCTATTAACAAGGTCTTTTGACCACTCGATTGGTCTATTTAACTCACTCTGAACTGCAATACGGTCTCCCTCGATGTGGCCTGAATTTCCTAATTTCGGATCGCTGACAAATTGTGAGGGTGAAGAAACCCTGCAAGGGAGGGAGAGAGAGAGAGACGGCGGTGGTGAGAGATAACTACGAGAGAGAGAGAGAGAGAGAGAGAGAGAGAGAGAGAGAGAGAGAGAGAGAGAGAGAGAGAGAGAGAGAGAGTGGGGGGAGAGAGAGATGTAGAAACAAACAAAAAAAAAGAGCTACTGAGACAGGAATAGGAAGCGAGATAGAGTTAGAAACTGGGACAGTGGTTCATGATGGCATAGGGTCGTAGAGTCTAGAATAGATACAGAAGTATGGGGGGGGAGAGAAAGGGGGTTGACAGGCGGAGGGTTGAGGGAACAGATATAAACACAGACTCCCACACAGATATTTTACTCCCAGTAATCCCTCCTCCCTCACCTCCCTCTTCCCCCGAGACGGTGACAACAGAGAAGCTGTTCGCAGCCACTGCTCACACAGAGGCACTGAACTGCGCAGGACTCAGTTGGAAAGAGCAAATGTTTTCCGCAGCGAACAAATCCGACCGACCAGTGAGGTGTGATATACAAGCTGTTCTCACTTGAGTGCCCGAGCATAATGGTGTCTGGGATCATTTTCTCTGAATGTGGTAAAAGGATGATATTTTCAGAGCGCGCGAGGGGAGGGAGCGATCACTTGGGGTGTGTCAAACACTTTGCAATCGAAAGACAGATCACTTGAGACGGATATAACGTCGCTTGATATGTACAAATTTCCACAAATTTACACCTTTATGGGAGATGAATATAAGCATTATCTTCCTTCCTTAGTTCTACTGAGAGGTGCGTAGTATACAGGTCCTGTACGGGGTGGAATGGTGGTCGAATCAGTCAGGTCAGGGGTCAGTGATCCGGGCATCGTCATGAAAGTACGTGAGTTCGAGTCCCGCCTCACGCCACATGTCTGATACGTTCTAAAACTAAGGTCCTGAGGTGACCAGCACCACAGGTTGCCCAGCAAGAACTGGGGGGCTTCACGCTTAGGGGACTGAGACAGCTAGCATTAGTTGGCCGCAGCTAACGTTAGCTGGCCACAGCTAACGTTAGCTGGCCACAGCTACGACCACCAGCTCACTGGGAAAGTATTATATAGATAACTATATATACTTTCATTCTTTTTTCTATCTGTTGGAGTAACGATAGTCGTCTGGTTAAGCCTTAAAAAAAACTCATACTACCAATTCGCTTTTTCTCAGATTTGCTTTGTTATCCCTCACCGTCTACCTTCCTGAAAGGGATTTTCTATTTCCGCCCTTTCCATGCTTCCCTCCCGAGTATATTCCGCGAATATGAATCGTGAATCCCTATTCATCATCACTTTCTCTTCTCCTCTGCTGTTAGTCGCCAATCCTTCGTGGAAACACGTCAACGCTATCCTTGATCTCACGTTCAGGTTTTCATCAACGGTTCTAAATTTGGTCGGCCATGTATGTCTTCTCTCATAAGAGGCGATGATGCCATAGCCTCAAAGAGATCTGGTTTCTGAGAATCTCTCGTGAGACGCATGGCTGCTTTATGAGCCACAAGAAGTGTTGTTTGACAAGGAGTTGAAGAGTCTTCAAATCTTCCAACTCATGCGAGTATTTCCCAGAGCGAGGCGATGTATTATTGATTTTTTCTCGTGTTGTGAGAGCTGCGAGACCGGCCAACGCACAGACGGCATAAGTAACTGTCCCCAACGAGGCCAGTCCGAGAAATCACTCAACAGCATCGTGAAGAGGCTCTTGCCCACAGTGCGTCGCTGACTACTGCACGTATCCTGCATGTGTTACGCCGCCTACACCCTACGTGTGTGTGTATGGAGTAAGTGTTGTGTAGTGAGATCTTGGAGTCAGCTGTGTGTCACCCGTGACGACACAAGGACCAGTTTG
Source organism: Panulirus ornatus (assembly GCF_036320965.1). NCBI lineage: Eukaryota > Metazoa > Arthropoda > Malacostraca > Decapoda > Palinuridae > Panulirus > Panulirus ornatus. The sequence continues at coordinate 22,556,334 of NC_092289.1, read as the reverse complement.
TTTATGGCAGGCTAGTTCATCCACACCTGCATGACCGAGTGTCAACAATGTACGACTTCCTTTTCTATTCTGTTTTCTCAACAACCGACACGACCCAGGCACAAGCACCTCCCAGTCCAGGCCACGTCTTTGTAAAGGTGGAATGATAAGTCTGTCGGAGGGAAAAACTCACAGGGGGGAATTTACGTGAAAATCCTCTGGTTTTTGTAGACCCAGTTGATAAAGAAATGATGAAAGAAGAAAGGGAATTCTAGATCATTGCAGGACGTTCAGGGGGGATCGTGTCATATGTGCTTCCCCTTGCACGGTGCCCACATGGAAACTGAGGTTGATAAGGCTTGAGGGTGGAGTGAAGGGTTCCACCAAGGGCCTTGGGGTGGAGTGAAGGGTTCCATCAAAGGCCTTGGGGTAGAGAGAAGGGTTCCACCCTCCGCCCACGTCCACGCCACTCTGGAAACCAACCAGCGCCACCACCAGGCGTAGGTCTGCAGCAGGAATTATTCTCCGTTCCTATATATTCTTGTACCAACCGAGGAAAACGGAGATGATTTCTTTTCACCTTTCTTGGATCGGATACAAACACAAAGGAGAGATAATTCCGGCCAGGGCGTAATGGTGGAGGGGAGTCCCTCAGCTTATCATCAGAGCAGCGGCAGAAGAGAATTGCAATTCACAAGCCTCAGTGTAGTCCCATTCCTCACTCAGCTCCGGAAAAAAAGGTTAAAAAAGTACGATGATATTTCCCTGCGGAACATCATCACAGCGCAGACGATGGGAAAGGACGAGGCTAGAGAACGATGCGTCAGAGTGTGGGAAAATCTGGACCTCTTGGGAGGAAGACCTCACAGATCCTGTGGGATAGCACGAAGCGTCCTACCGTCAGGGGTAACATACCTAGAATTTACAATGGCAGCCACGATCTTTGATATGTCAATGGGGGAAAATACCGTGACTAAAGACTGAGAGCAAATACAATGTGTTCATTTCTTAAATACTTTACGTCATAAGCACACGATCGTTGAGGTCTGGAAAAAAATCCCTTTGTGAGATTTGTAATCCTTTATCTTCACAGCTTAAGGGATGAGCACAGCAGCCACAGCAGATGATGAGCCGCTATTACCAACAAACAGTTCATGTAATGCTCGCAAACATACGTGGAAATGCAGAGATAAATTGTCACCACCACGACTGCCACTACCACCACACCATCCTGACTCACCCACCACCACCACCACCACACTATCCCGGCTCACCCACCACCACCACACCATCCTAGCTCAGCACTGGTGTAAAATTTCCTAATCCCAAAGATCTGTTGACAAGATTTTAAGATAAGCTCTCTCTCTCTCTCTCTCTCTCTCTCTCTCTCTCTCTCTCTCTCTCTCTCTCTCTCTCTCTCTCTCTCTCTCTCTCTCAGATGACTCAGTTATCATGGGGGCTACGAACTCTCTGGCAAGAGAGAAAAAAAAACAGAGAGAGAGAGGCAGGGGGAAACATTCCACCAGCAGCGTTCATTAGCCAAACACAAGAGAAGCCTCCGCCTGCCGCTGCCAGGCGGTACTGGGAAACAGAGATGGGATCAGGGGGCACCGGGGGCCGACAGGTGACGAGGAGTGAGTGATACTAGGCATAGTATTACGGTGAGAGAGAGAGAGAGAGAGAGAGAGAGAGAGAGAGAGAGAGAGAGAGAGAGAGAGAGAGAGAGACTTTGCTCTGCTTCGCTAGCTCTGATTGCCGTAAAAGCACTGAAGTACGCGTCGTACTTCAGGACCCTGAACAGAGCCTCATCTCCGCCGTCGTATATAGGAGGTTCGTGTAGGATCACCTGACTGTTTTGGGCCGGACGTTACATCCGCACAATCCAGCTATCGATCTAGCGCGTGGCTGCTCATGTTTGGGTCGGTGGGTCATGATGGTTCATTAGCTACGGACCTGCTGGTGTAGTGGTTAGCGTTCCTGACTATGAGCGAGCACGTGCCCGCCCCGGGGGTCGGTCTGGTATGGATTCGAATTCCAGACACGGCAGTCGACCCTCAAACCATCCTAAGTATTCGTCCCCCAATCCCCATCCCCGGCTGGTTTATTAAAGGGTACCTGCCTTAGGCACACACACACACACACACACACACACACACACAAACACACACACACACACACACACACAAACACACACACAAACACATTACTTCTAAGTAGGGCAGCGAAGTACGCGACGTAAATTTCCACTTCAAAGGGAATGGTTTCATAAATTTCTCCGATGGTTGCGAGATGAGAATTATGGTTGACAAAATTCTCTCTCTCTCTCTCTCTCTCTCTCTCTCTCTCTCTCTCTCTCTCTCTCTCTCTCTCTCTCTCTCTCCCTCTCCACATCAGTGCTCTGCGTCGCGCCCGGCGACAACCCGTGGACTAAGCATCAGTCGTCTTCATATCGACGTTGTATGGCATCGTTCCCTCACCGCCAGCCAGCCAACGCGACCTGGCATGTCGTTGCCCCTGCGCCTGGGCCTCACCCTCCTGTCTCTGAGAGACCTGGCGTCTGTCTGTCTGTTTCTCTGTCTGTTTCTCTTCCTGTCTTCGAGTTGAAACTATCGACTGTGAATGTTCACTGAGCCTTAACTCATCAGCTTGTTCGAACAATTTTTGCATTTCTAAAAAAAAGTTTCATTTATGGAGTATACTTGTCAGGGTTAATGTCAGTTGATATTTGACACACGTAACTCGTAGAAATGTTCGAAAATGTGTGCGAGTATTCCGCGAGTGTAACTTTCCAATGTTCACTGACATTGTTATGTTCAAAATTCAGTGAGGTTAACTGTTAGACTTAGGGCTTAACAGAAGGCAGTATTTGTCCACTTTCAACGAAGTCCATTCAAGAAAATGAGTACTGTTTAACGAGCGTGGTGATGTGGGAGTTCAACGAGGTGCGCTCCTTAATCCCAGATGATTGGAAGATTGAGCAGTCTGTACCGGAGGATTAGGAGACCAGTTTACTCCTTCCAGTATCGTCATACTTGCCCGTAAATAAGTACTCTCTCTCTCTCTCTCTCTCTCTCTCTCTCTCTCTCTCTCTCTCTCTCTCTCTCTCTCTCTCTCTCTCTCTCTCTCTCTCTCCCCTTCATTACAGCCCCTGCTCGGAGATTCTAAATAACTGTTGTTGACTTCTTTCCTTCCTTCCCCCCTCCCCCCCACCCCGCGCGTTCCTAATGGGTTATAATGGCTGCCCTGAGTTATCTTAATGAACAGATAATTCCATTAAAAAGAATTTCCTCCACTTTACACATCAGAGTCATTAACGTTTCCTCGACCTCTAATGATGAACGCTGATGATGTATGGGTCTTTGATATTCCATTCAACTGTCAAAACACCAGAACTTGAAGCAATGTATATATTAATGTATTCTCTCATGTCTCAAGTCCTCCAGTAATGTCTAGGGAACTGTGTTACGTCGGTTCTATAACGAATTCAAATTGCTGAATTGCGTTACGTTAACTGTATTGCGAAATACTGTTATCAACAGAGTCTGGAAGTGGGAAGTCTGGGCAATGAGGCTATAGATGGTCAAGCACGCTTGCTTAACTTTCCACAGTTGACACCTAACCTAGCACGATGGGGAAGTTAATCATCTTGCAGCGAACATGAATATTCTACAGGGTTCTATGAAAGACCTGACCTCTGGTACAGACCTTCCACTTGAAGAAAAAATAAAGTAATCGTACTGTTAATAGCAGTAACCCTGTGATAAGACTACAGTCATTGTAATCAACAAAAATATTCATGCTTGACGAGGAAACAAACAGCTTAATGACCAGTGTGGATTAATTTCGGGGACATTCACTATGGAAGCTGAGTATGTAATCAATGTAATCGTCGTCGTATATTCAACGACAATGGGTCAAGTGTAATCCTCCGGGGGTTACATTCGAGCGAGAAAATTACGATTTTTTTACAGCGGGCGATTGCACGAGGAGTCTGAAATCCTTTTCCTCCCAACTTTCTGAAAACTCGATGATTATACTGAGGGAAAAATGTATCTAGAATTCCTCCTTTCTACGACATACTAACCCATGATTAAATCCCGATTGCCACGCATTACTGATTCGACGAGCAGGGCTGCCAATAGGCTTATGTGTAGAGGATCTTCCACACTTCCACACATCTGGAGTTGATGATAGGCTGGCTCACGGGAGTGAGGGAGACGACGACCCATCCCCTGAGCGGGTGTGTGTGATGATGGGTGAGGTGGGTAGACACACAGCTCCTCCGGGGTTTGGTGGTGGTGGTGGCGGTGGCGATGTTTGAAGTAGAAGCTCATAAGGAAAGATAAGGGGAAATGGTCCCTCAACGCCTACGCCTTGGGTCGGTGATCGATACGGAGTGCACAAGGTCGCTGGCGCCGTGTGGGAGGTAGGCTTCTTGTGCAGGGTGGGCTGGAGCAGCTCAAAGAGAGTGAAGGAGAGAGCACGCTCGAAAAAAAAAAAAAATCTAAAAATCCAGCTTGGGGTTTTCATACTCATCGTTGATAATGATCACAAGACCTAACCTAACCTACGAGAAGTTCGGCGCTCTGAGCTACGTTTGTTGACACCCCGGACATCCTCGTCTACCTCACCCGAGCCTTCCCAGGAGAGGCCGTAAATTGACGGAGGAGGAGGAGGAGGCCTAACGCGGGCGGAGGAGTTGCCCCGCGGTGGCCAAGTTAGGAAACAAAATGAAATTTTCTGGAAAGTCCTAAGAACTTGTAAATGGAAGGTGGAGAACCCTATTTGTGGGGGAAAACCTGAAGCTAATGACGGCCGACCCTCAGGCCTAGGGAGATGGTAGAAGTGTCCTTAGCCTTTTAAACACGACGGTGTGGTTCTATAGCACGACTGGTACGACCATCCTTCACTCGGGTCGCACCGCCGCGCTCAAGGGCGCATCCATCGCACTGAAGGATTTAATGCGTTGTTCCCAGACTGGATTACATGAATAATGGATGAACTATGTAGTTTGCGTGTGTTATCAAGATGCACCATACTGTTTGTCTGATGGCGTGTCGCTAAATGGCCATCTCGTCGTCTTTTAATGGTTTGGAATGGCCCTGACGTAATGGATGTACGACTTCTGATGACCATTGAATCCTGCACCATTAAAGATTTTGCGCGTGAGCGAACGTGCTGTTTCTTCGACTGTTCCTCGTTCAGCGTAGCTGAAAGAGAAATTTGATAAACGATTTGATAAGACATGCAGGATCAAGTGAAGTTGTAAGACGACGATAACGAGAAATGTACCTTGAAAATCTGGGAGATAAACTCCATCCGACTGAGAAGGATACATTCACAATTGTTATCACTGAAAATCAATGGTTTTCCTTCGATATCTGGTTCACTGCAGCACTCGTGAGCATCTCAAGACTTGGAAAGAAATTCCAGACTCTTGAAATTACGGTTGCTGCTGCTGCTGCTGCTGCCTTTGTATGCAAATTATCGGTGTCACCAAAACTTCAGAGAAAAAAGAAATACTTTGGGGAGATGTTGCCCGGCATCGCCCCCCCCCCTCTCTCTCTCTCTCTCTCTCTCTCTCTCTCTCTCTCTCTCTCTCTCTCTCTCTCTCTCTCTCTCTCTCTCACCGTCTTTTAACCCTTGACCTCAGCCGTAATGGTTATTTCAAAGGTCAGCGGTATCGAACGCGCAGCGATCATGACCTTAGCAATGAAGATGAGTATGTTTGTTCGTGTGTAGCGATGATGGCCTTTGAAAGCGAAGGTGTGGGCGTAGTGAAGAAGAGAATGAGGATCACAAAATGACCAAAACTTAGTTCGAGGCCGGTCGGTCGGTCGGCCGCAGCTTATCCTCACCTCATCATAGGAATGTTGACGGAGAGGATGTTCCCTCCCGCCAACCTTGGTTTCAGAAGTCTTGACAAGTTCAATGATATTTCTCATCAGTTAAGAGATGATCAGTTTAGAGATGTGTCTCTCCCATCCTCGTGAGATGCAACTTAACATACCGTAGTAACTCCCTTTCTCGGCCCAGCCAACCAGGGCTACCTACCCATGAGGAGTCGTCATTAAGTTCATCCTCAGGGCTTAAGCCAAGATCTTGATGTAAGTTTAAGTTGGCAGACCCAGAGTCTTCAGCTAGTACGACACCCAACGTTTGCGACGGTCGGTCGGCGCTGGTAGAGAAGTGAAGTAACGAGACACAGACCATCACTTCATGTAATAATATCAGCAGACATTGTGTCGACTGTTGATTACCGCGCCGTATGCAGCGTTTATCTTCTCGCGATAAATAGAAAACATGTTACTAAAGTTCTTTAGATTTTATGGCGAAATACCAGTGTTTATATAGCTGCAGGATACTGCACCATGTGAGGAGTCTCCTTGTATAGTTAAACATCCTCTGTACGAAATCTACAGTGACCCAAAGTTTCGGATCCAAGCTAGAAAGAAACGCTTGTGGACATTACAATCGTATGACGAGGAATTACCAACAGTCTTTGATGTCTAAGTGACGCCTCATGATCAGCGAAGGTGAACAGTATCATCCTTATAGTTTTGTATATTTAGACGATCAAGTGAAAGCGAGCGATGAGGCTCGCAACCCCATGATGGAAACCAGCTGGTCGCCTTGTGTGGAGGTCATGCGCTGCTCTGCCTCCACGGGAGCAGCTGCCCACGAGTGAATAATTGCTCATATACTTCCCCTTTCCACCTACCACTCGCCTCTGGCTGACTCTGGGCAGCAGTACCCCAGTAACCCTCCGTAACACTCCCATGCTTGGGAGCCCCGTTTCAGTTGCTAGTTATCCGGGGAGTTATGGACCGGACACGCTTATACCGTAGCTGGATTACGGATCATTATCGAGGGTTGGCGGTCAACTCCTCGTGCCACACGGACTACAACCCTCGAGCAGCTTCGCCCGGGTGACTCTCCTGCACCACCAGGAAGGGCGGAAGGCATCAACCCCGTCAGTTTCCAAGGAAGAATTTAAAGTGTATAATGGCTCGCCCCGTATTGGCCCCATTGCTTCACTTAAGGGATCAGTCAGGGTCTATTAAAGACAGCTTTAACTTACTGTCTCAGGGAGGAAGAGGAGGCGGAGGGGATGTGGGGTGTCAGTCAAACGAGTCGCTGGTGTGTCGGTGCGCCGTGAGTGTGGCACGAGCTCATACACATTACCAAGGATGCTCTCGAGACTGGCTGCATTACCGCTGGACTTAAATCCATTAATGGATCGCGAAAGGAACTTTTGTTTGTGAAGGATCTGTAGTGCCGCTCCAGATGCTGCCGATTAAGATCCCTCACAAACCACCAGGAATGCAACGTTTGGCCAGGAGGCGTCATAGTAATGCCCAAGCCAACAGGGAGGTTGTCCCCCTCTCCAGGGAGGAGTACATGATTATGATACATCTGCTGCTCATGTGAATTACTCAGTGTATATACATTCCAACACTTGGCCACATTTCACCTGATGACATTACTGAAAGAGAAATAAGTTATGAGCATTGGTTCACAATGACATCACGCTATAACAAACGTATTTATGTATCTTTGTACTTCGTTATATACATATACTTATCCCCGTCAAATGGAGGTAACAACAAAAGACATATCGTTTGAAGACGTTCGGCTCCGATGTGTGTCTACTGTGGGTACGTCCGCCTGCGTTTGGCTGGCTCTGTTCCCTCATTCCCTACGACTCGGAAATTTTGTACTCGTGTGCCTCAGTTATGAGATAACTTACTCTCCGTCACACAGTAGCGTTGCACGTTACTAGACGTGTTGTGGAGGTTGGCAGCCATCACGGGCTACCATTTACTGACAATTTTCGTGATCTTAAGCGAAGCAAAGCGATGGCAACACTGACGCTATTTGTCAACAGACATTGGGGGTGGTTCCGGGAGCTGAGTGTCTGGGATTGTGTGATGGTTTCACCCTCTATCCCTCGCGGCTACATTATTCTCCGCTGATTTTTATATGAATCTGTTTTTGTTGTTTTACCTTCATTTTCTTCATTATAATCAGACGTCACCAGACTCCGCCCGACTGTACACGAATGGATGAATCGTCGTCAGTGATAAGAGCGAGTGTAGTTGTCTCAAAAATGTTCGCTCTGAAGTAGGCCATCATTACCCTGCATCTGTTTGTAGCGCAGCCTCGAGAGTTATACATACGGAAAGTGCTGGAATGCTTCCTTTCTATCTTTATATACTTATCTATTAAAAAAAAAGAGTATAAGATATTAAAGGCTGACTTTGTACGCTCAATTAACTTGTGAAAGTGATCTGGTAGGACACAGCCTAGCTGTCACTCAAGACCATCAGTGTGAAGCATCGAGGAAATCATGAGCAGATGACTCTTAACTCGGACTCGCACAGACATCTAATATCCTCCAATTAGGCCTGATTACCCATAATTGATGGGCCGTTGACTGTTAACCATTAATTCCCTTAATGATGGAATTGTCGAAGGATTGAGGACGGTGCGGAGAGAGTGTGGGCTGTTGTCGTGATCAACTGGTGCTATTGTAGCCTCGCTGAACAAGATCATGGGAAAGGATCGACGGCGATCGAAGATCAAAACTCAGTGCTTTTGTGAGGAGGTTCAGCCGGCCTCAGGAATACGAGGGAGTTTAGGTGTACCGGAAACTTATTTCTATGCAAACGACTTCACCATAAAAAGATGATATTAGGAGGTTGAAATATATCATCCGGTAGACCTCAACACTTGCACAGGAAGCAAGAATGTTTAAAGAAATTTCGAGGACGTGTAGTGGCTGAACATGGAGCCCCTCACATCCGTCGTGAGTTGAGGCATCAAGAGTGGTAAAAGCCTGAATAATTCGGTGTGTCAGTAGTGATCAGGAATGTACAAGAAAGTGAAGTTATACTCAAAACCTGAAGAATGTGTCAAGAATTCTGGAGATAAACAAGAAAGGATAAAGAGGGAGAATGTGTGGAAGAATTAATTTCAAAGGCACGAGAAGAATCTTGTATCATTTTTGTCTCAATCTGAAGCCTTCTACGGAGACCAAAACTGTCTCTCGAGAAACAGAGAGGATTGGAATTTATTGCGAGAAGCTGGATGCCCCACAAAAGGTAATAAGAAACCTTTTTGATGCTCTATGTTGAACATCCAGATTGAAGTTATTCCTTGTGGTATAACCCACTTTGTAAGGATGGATGTCAGCATCAGGAGTCTTATATAAGGATACACAAATATGAACTGTCAAATACGTGTATATGTGAGATTGTAAACATTCCATTTCCATCATCTTCTAGGCATTTTTTCATACGGTGATCATTAATACTAGTGGGATTAATTTCATCAGTAATACTAGAGGAACGAATGTCATATCTATTTCATAAAATAACCTCAATGTCTAATTACTATCATTAACTTTATCCGTGGTTAATAATCGTACGACCATCGCTCCGATGAATCAACGCCAGATTACTGCGATCCTTTAAGGAGATTACGTTACGTCTTATTAGCGGGAGAGTTAATCATCTTCGCTTTATCATTAGAAAGTTTATATGAACTTACAACGCAGGACGAATCTCCGACCAACTTAAGACGGGGGAGAGAGAGAGAGAGAGAGAGAGAGAGAGAGAGAGAGGGGGGGGGGATGAGGATAAATGACAGGAAGCAGACGATAATTAAAAGGGAGAAAATGAGCCAGAAAAGTAGAGGAAGATTGATAGGGAAGAGACGATGAGAGAAAGAGAGAGAGATAAAGATAGAGGAACTGAGAGAATACCGCCATACAATATGAAAACTTACCACGATATTTGGACGTTAGGCAGGACCAACGCAGAGAGAGAGAGAGAGAGAGAGAGAGAGAGAGAGAGAGGAAGGGAGGGAGGGAGAGAGAGCGTGCGAGCGTGAGGACGCACCTGTTGCTGGCCGTCAGTAGCGGGAGAGAGAGCAACAGAGCATCACGTCCAGGCCACACTCTCCACCTGGCACTCTCACAGCCTCTCCCAGGTCAGTCCACTCTCACAGCCTCTCCCAGGTCAGTCTACTCTCACAGCCTCTCCCAGGTCAGTCTACTCTCACAGCCTCTTCCAGGTCAGTCCACTCTCACAGCTTCTCCCAGGTCAATCCTCTCTCACACCTCTCCCAGATTAGTTCACTCTCGCAGCCTCTCCCAGGTCAGTTCGCTCTCACAACCTCTCCCAGGTCAGTCCACACTCATGGGGTAATCCACTCTCACACTCTCACATGACATTCATTTCTCACAGCCTCTTGTGGTTCAGTCCCCTCTCACTACCTCTCCCATGTTCAGTCCATCCTCTCACAGGGCTGGACACTCACAGGACAGTCCCCACTCACTGCCTCTCCTCTGCCCCTCCACTTTCACATAACCTTCTTCACTACGCTATACATTTCAGCAATTCTTCATTATTTATTTCTTTCAACGTTCACGTCCATCTCTCTCTTACCCTTCATCATACACAGTCTTTTCATCTCATCCACCTATCATGCTCCTTGTTGCTAATTCCGTGCAAATATTCTTCTTCCTCAGCGTCATCCATCGCATTTAGTAATCTCTACCACAGTTTAGCATATCACACACCTGAATGATAATTTCTCCACCTCATCAACTGAATAAGCATCCGTTCCTTTGCGATGCTCTATCATCATTCGTCAGACGTGTTTCTGAAAAGGTCTGTTATCTTCCTTTCTGCGTTTATTTCAGAAAAAAAGTTCTTTTTATCTTGTCATCAAAGTGTTCGTGTGATATGCTCCAAGATATTTTGTGGACTTGCGGTGGTAAAAGTTTTTTCAAAATACAGCAACGTGTGAGGCATGTCGTGTTAGTGAGCGAGAAGGAACACAAGAAAATGTGTTTGTGGCGCAAAATAAAGAAACATCAGTCCTGGAAGTGTTTTCTAAAAGGGTTTGTGTATGTATAAGAATTACGAACAGCCTGACATAAAAGTCTCCACAGAAAATAGAATTCGATGTTACTTAGAAAACACCGAGTCTTTGCGACAAACATGATCCCTTCTTACCTGCCACTCATCTATACAGTGTTACAGGCAAGCCAATAAGAATTAACCTCTTCCAATATTGGATACCTTTGTATTGGCCAGTGACGACGAAGGGACGGACCTGGAGCTGGATCATACATAGTGTCCTGATCAGACCCGTGGCAGAAAGCTTTGCGCCAGCTTTCTTGCTGTATATCTGTGCTGAAGCTTGCATACGCTTCATCTATCATGCCTGGTGTGTATGGCTGGCACTCGAGTATATGATAAGAATATATATATATATATATATATATATATATATATATATATATATATATATATATATATATATATATATATATATATATATATATAAAACATTTATTTATTCATACTCGTATATATGGTAGTCATTTGGTTTACTTACACCGCTATATTTCTGGATCTATCAACATCTCCCACATTGAGAAATTTGTGAAACTTACTGAAGAATGTTCAAAATTCTGATGAAAGATTGAAGAAAAAAAAAAGGAGGGGATTTATTCTACTCGCCAAATAACAAATTGTCGAGAGCCATTGCGTTCGATACCCATAGGAACTCTTATTAACATCGCTTTATGTATAATGTGCGTCAGGAAATTATACATTATCGTAAAAATCAGTATCAAAAAGTAATCAATTAATAACCAAAGATCAAAAACCATTAATATCCGTAAGAAAAATGCCACAGCAGGAGTTTTATTATCCGTCACTAATGGTGCTGGAAAAATGATGGCAAAAAAACAACGTTTCATTAGACTGCCACTGGCCTGGCTCGCCCTCCCATCAAAACTCACCTTTCCTCTTTCTCTCTGACTCCCACCACGAGCATGGTGGACATTTCTCTACAAGTGTAAACCTTCTTCTACCGTAGGAAAGCTGGACAGATCCACAAGTTTAGTGGCGTGAGGGAGATACATTATGACCCTGTGCTCGTTGCTCCCCTTCCTTCGCCCACGGGCGCTTCTCTTCTAGTCTTTGAGGTTGTCTCTTCTAAACTCGCAAGGCTTTCTCCTTCCATCCTCATACGTTTTCCCTCACCACTCACACAACCCTCTTCCTCACCACTCTCACAACACTCTTCCTCACCACTCTCACAACCCTCTTCCTCACCACTCTCACAACCCTCTTCCTCACCACTCACACAACCCTCTTCCTCACCACTCTCACAACCCTCTCCCTCACCACTCTCACAACCCTCTTCCTCACCACTCTCACAACCCTCTTCCTCACCACTCTCACAACACTCTTCCTCACCATTCTCACAACCCTCTCCCTCACCACTCTCACAACCCTCTCCCTCACCACTCTCACAACCCTCTCCCTCACCACTCTCACAACCCTCTTCCTCACCACTCTCACAACAATCTTCCTCACCATTCTCACAACCCTCTCCCTCTCCACTCTCACAACCCTCTCCCTCACCACTCTCACAACCCTCTCCCTCACCACTCTCACAACCCTCTTCCTCACCACTCTCACAACACTCTTCCTCACCATTCTCACAACCCTCTTCCTCCACTTTTCACGATAAACAGTCAACATCCCTTTGGACTTCTCTGTGTGTGATTAAACCGCCCACTTCCTCCCGTACCCTCAACCTTTCCACCATTCAATTCTCATCTTTCCTCTGAAGTCACTGCAGTGACCTGGCAGAGACCATAACACCTTCTGAACCCACCCCTGAAGGACCCTCACTGCATGTCTTCGTGTTTTTCTTGATATGTCTACCACGACTTGGTATATGGTCAAGCACATGTTGGGACTTGGTATATGGTCAAGCACATGTTGGGACTTGGTATATGGTCAAGCACATGTTGGGACTTGGTATATGGTCAAGCACATGTTGGGACTTGGTATATGGTCAAGCACATGTTGGGACTTGGTATATGGTCAAGCACATGTTGGGACTTGGTATATGGTCAAGCACATGTTGGGACTTGGTATATGGTCAAGCACATGTTGGGACTTGGTAAGATCAAGTTGGGTTAATTAGGTGGCCATTATAGGAGTTTAGGAGGTCGTTACATTAGTTCGTGCTAATTTTGCCCCGTTCTCCTTTGATCCAGGAAATCCTTTGATGTTCAGGGGACCCCAGAAGGTAGCAGTAGCTCTCGTGACTTTACTGCCTCTACCCTCATCACCACACCCCGCCACACCCCGCCACACCCCGCCGCTCAGCCACTAGTCTCGACCTATATCTCTCGTCCAATTCCTGGTCGTTAATAACGTCGTCTGTTAGTGACGTCTCCTTGCTATGTGAAATGAGACGTGTGGTCCAGAGAAGGATGTGGAAGGTGATCGTGGAATGGAGGTGGTGGAGAGGGAGTGCGGACCGAGATGGACGAAGAGGGAACAGCTGATAGGATACAGATAGAGGTGGGAAGAGGGCAAGAGTGAGAGGTGGAAGGGGAAGGTGTATAGCATGAGAAAGGAAAGGATGTGGGAAAGTGTGCCTCTCGCAGTGGCTCATCTTGGTCGCTCCTCCTTCTGACGACACGACCCAAGGAGACTGAGCGAACTCCAGACACCAGTTGTCGCGGCCTATTTTCTTTAACTGCCAGACGTCGTTTTCCGTTTTGTTTCCTCCAGGGACCGCATGTCATTTTCCAAGGGAGAGACCCCATCACATCATCTTTTCTTCCTCTTATGACCTCAGCCCGTCTCATCTCTTCAAGACTTCCTTTTCCTCTTTTCCCCCATACCAGGATCAACCCCTATTTCTCCTGCCGGTAATTATTCATTTTTTTTTTTCATTCTGCCGGAAGGAGGTGGGGGGGAGGGGAGGGGGGGGTCATGATCTTCGTGTCAAAAGTCATGGGTCTTTATCGCCCTGCGTCAGTCAGCATTTTGTTTCTGTTCTGGCCACCTCCTGTCTGTTACTGCGTCACGATAATTGACCATTCAGGACAGCTAATTGGTAATTATCTATTATGCATTCATTGCATATGCTTTATCAATAGGGTCGATTATGCTGGTAGGTCATAACTTACGTTTAGCGGGTAATTAAGGTGTAGGTACTCATGACGCTGGGTCATCATTTTGTTAAGCAGTTAGTGGTTATTCTGGCGTTAGTAAATGATAATTGAGTTATCAAGCGAGTGTCCTGCTTTATGGTTAGTAGCAACGTTGTTGACTGTTTGATGTTAGTTACTTCTCGTAAAATTATCATCAATTATGATTTTAGGTTGTAGTAATCATTTTAGGTTGTAGTAATCATTTTAGGTTGTAGTAATCATTTTAGGTTGTAGTAATCATTTTAGGTTGTAGTAATCATTTTAGGTTGCAGTAATCATTCATGATTGGTAGGAGATTTATTTCTTGGTAATCATCACTTGTGATATTATAAGAGAATCCATTGTAGCTCTACACTTAAGCGTTTAGTAGTAGCTTTATAAGTGGATATCGTTGAGATGATAACGAGACAAAATACTATCAAAGCAAAGGAAGATTATCTCTCACTTATCACGTGGAGATGCTGTCACAGGAGAGGTGGGGACACGACGAGGGACTTTGGCTTGTAAGAGACGGTGAACAAGAGGCAACCTGGGTGTACGAAACAGGAAATGAACTGTGGTGATATTTGATACCAGGTGATGAAAGGAGCGACTGGGAGAGAGAGAGAGAGAGAGAGAGAGAGAGAGAGAGAGAGAGAGAGAGAGAGAGAGAGAGAGAGAGAGAGAGAGAGAGAGAATGTGTGTGTGTGTGTACGCACCCATCTACTTACGAGTACCTACAACGAATTTTGGCCCAACTTTCTCTCTAATGAGACAGATGTTGCCTTGTGCCAGGCAGGTGTTCTAAAAAAAAAAAATCACTCATATTTTCACTGTGTCCCTTTTAATCAACAAGAAAAATCTCGGCTAGTTACGTGATTAAGCCTGTTTTGATTTTTTCGTTCAACTGGTACCCATTTTTATTAGCTTTGAACCTTGCATCATAAAAATAGAATATTGTTTCAAAGGAGTTTTGCGTTGTGGTGACTGAATATTTTGCTTAACACCGAGCGAGCCTCATCCCTGGGGATAGGGGATGAAGAATACTACCCGCACACCTCCTGTGTGTCGCAGAGGTGGGCTAAGAGTGGGCAGCAACGGGTAAAGAAAGGCGTTCAAAATGCGGTCCTCCTGTATTACCACTTTCTAAAAAAAAAAAAAAAAAAAAAAAAACAGATAGGGACGAGATGGAACCAAACGAGAATTTCTCATCGTTTACTTAACTCTGCCCCTCCAGCGCTACCTCAGCAAGGCTGAAAAGAAAGATATATGAGAGAAAAGAGCTTGTTATGCGCAGTCTCTAATTAACAATCATACAAAACTCCTTCGAAAAAAATTATTCATTTCTAAATTTTCTTGTATGAATACCCCAGCGTGCGTGGGTCTCGCCGGGTTCTTTGCCTCGGGCACATACACATTTTTTTCACGCATGATCATATGGTACGTCTGAATATATCCTCTTCCCTATAATTTGATTACAGAATGTCTCTTCATGTTTTCCGATCGAACGATAATCTAAGCGAATGTATCTCCTCCACCTGCGCGCTCCTCCGAGAAGCGAACATTACATGAAATCCAATTTCAATTATATTACTTTTTTTTTTTTTTACTATGATCCTTCGTAAGGATCCTATGCTGACTCAGGAAGTACGTGGCTCACCTCTCACTACATACTCTCCCTCTTATTGGTTCCAGATTTCTTTACAGCCCACCGCTTCCAGGCTCAATATCCTAGTCTCGTGTTGTGAATACTTGCAGCGTATTTTCCGACGATGAATGGTTCACGTTCCACACACACCTGCCGCTTCTTGTGCACTGTGCTGTACGTGGAGAGCGAACTAGAATTTGTAAACTTTTGAGACTATTATTGTCCACTGTATGTGTATGGTATTGGTACTTCAGCATATCTAGTAATATACGTTGCCTGAGTAAGCTTGTTGTTGCAATGTGTACGTTGCAAGTTCATTTAGAAAACATCACTTTAGTTTCTGGAGCTGATCCGTTGATAATCCTATCAGTGAAGACCTACATTTTACCGCGAAAATTGAGGCAAAGCAGCTAAAGCAGTTTGCCAAAGTCTCTCCTCTGTCAGGGGATCGAACCACAAGCCCTAATGCGTGCGAGGCGAATTCGCTGACCATAAAATTAAAAGCCGCTTGGAAAGGATTCGTGTCAAGAGACCTTTCAAAAGGATCGAGGAAGTAAAACGTCTTTTCATCAACTTTACACGATAACTGGACGAGTAATGTATGGAAAATGGTCTCATCACATCGTTTTCTGATAGAAAAGATCAAAGATTCCGTAAACAAACACAGGGAGGTCAGCCGAGCTTGGAAACATTACGGTCTGACAACAGTGGCCTCAATGTCCGACGTAGAACTCAGGAGTTTTGCCGTATCGTTACGCCGGAGGCGACATCTACGTCTATATCTGGACATTTCACAAACAAGATCATTGCGGCTGAACTCAAGATGAAAGGGAATCTGAAAGAACTCTACCTTAAGTCCTTTGTGTTTAGCTTTAGCAGACTGTGAATGCGGTCGATCGTAACCATACTAGATTGGGAGTTGCCGTGGTGTCATGTGCGATAAGACGATAATGTGTGTGGTTCGTGAGGTGCTTCAGGGCCTTATTGATACCCACTAACAGTCATGTGCTAACCCAATTATTCAGAGGGACACTACTGACACGGTTACGCCCACGTCTTAATTACATCTGACACACACAAACACAGCCAACACTACATCCTTGCGCTAGGAACCATCACCTAGTTAGGGTCATGTCATCTAACGAAGTGTTAATGTTTTCTGAAGATTACGTTCTTTATCTGTTAAGAACTGAAGTGAACGTTTTAGAACACCAAGTGTGTGTTTAGTAGTTTCTAGGGTTCAACTTGAGTTAGGGAAGGTTCTGTCTTATTGCCTGTGGAATAAGGTCTACGAAGTGGAATCATGTTCGGTGTTGATTGTGTTTATTGCTACTTAACCACCTAACTCTCTGACGTGAGGCGGAAAGGGCTATTGATAGGCCACGCGTTACTCGGGAGGGTAGACAAGGCTAGGTCGTTTAAGGCAACTTGCTTCCTGTATAACGGGATCGACGACCCAACTCTGAGTGGAGGATGAACAGCTGGATGAACTGCGGACAGACTATCCAATTCAGGATTCGAGCCCGGGCGGAGTTAGGAGTGAGATCACAGACAACACGGCGTTAAGCGCTGCTCCATAGTCCATTATGCAGTGTTGTTATACAACATCTCTATAGTGGTATAATGGATGTTGATCCCTCCATTACGCACTGCTAGAATACATAACATCGTCACACGCATCACGATGGACAAAGCAAGCGTTGTATTCTATTTTTTTTTTCATCCATTTTTGGAGAACCCACAGCGTAAGACTCCCAGAGCCGTCCCATTTCCCTTACCTTCGAGCAAGTTACGTAATCCAGTCTCATCAAGCGCATAACTTTTACTCATCGTTCTAATAGAGTTTGTCTAGTATTTTATTAAGGGTCATTGGGTAATCATCTAGAAAAAATGATAACCCTTGCGGTTGTTAAAGCTATTTCCTCTTGCCATAATTATCTTAATTGCAGGAGCTTCCCCCAAAGCTGTGGCATCTGTGATGACCCATTTTTCGGCAAATGGTCGTTTGGTCCAGAGTTTTCCAGTTGATCCATATTTTCTCTGACAGTGTGTGGTAGGCAGCCCAGCTGGGGGTGGCGAGCCGTGACCCTGCCGCACCATTGTGGTAGTCACTGAGTTCATGGTAGTCACTGAGTTCATGGTAGTCACTGAGTTCATGGTAGTCACTCTAAGTACCTACTTTCACGGCAGTCACCTTCATGGCAGTCAGTTTCATGGTAGTCACTTTCACGGTGGTCATGGTCAAATGATGTTCGAGGATCTAGGATGTTATTATACTGGGTTTTGCCTTTCCTTGTCAAGAACTGTCTTGTGTCTTCGCTGGCCTCAATCTGACCAATAGTTGGGTTGTACAAAAGACGCAAAAGCGTTTAGCAATGTCCTTGACACAGTTCGTGGATTACGATCTTGTGTGAGTGACTACTCTGAGTAAGCTCCTTGATGGTGTATTGCCCCTCGAGTATACTTGAAGGATCAGTAACATGTCACATGTATAACTGGACATCGAGGAGATGCTAAGTCGCTAGATATAGCGGAATTTCCTTCGACTCATCAGACTGATATGTAGTTTTCTCATGGGTCAGCTGCCTTACAACTTTTCCAGCCGAGCATCGCCTCCACGGGAGTCTGCTGGATGCAAAAGGACTGTGCATCGCATTTGTTTCAGGCGTATTCTTATGGTCCATACCGCGTGTTTACGAGGCCCGTGGAACTAACAATGGAGGGATTTCCCTGAGCTTTAATAGACAATTGGGAAAGAATGGTTGCAATCCGTGGAAAACATCTCGTATTCTATTTGGTAAATATTTGCAATCTGTTTTTATATAGATTCAGCGAAAAGTACATGGTAGGATTAATAAAGGCATTGTATGATGCTCTGTTGAATTTTTTAAAAAGTTAAACCCTTCCATTTGTTTAACATAACGTCATACTCAACGCTAGTATGTGTAAGGGATGCAATCGTGTTCTCTTTTGTGTGTGGTTCAACATTGCTAGCTCACACCCGAGGTGGACCACAGTCATCCGTTCGTTTCTTGTGGTATTTCATCGGTTGATGGCCCTTTGGTCAAAATGAAATCATCTGGGAATAAAATTGGGTTGAAGACTTAAGATTGGCCACTCCTCTCGTGAGTCGTCTGCGTGTGTACATGACGCCAAGGCTTTGACTCAAGCCTCTCGCATATCATTAAGGAGGGTCTCCGGTAACTCGATCTCACAGAGCGTCTACCAAGTACCGCTGAGGCTTTGTTTTGGTTTCTATGAAAAAACTGACGACTACGCGCGTCTCCCTCCGTCGTGAGCTGGATAGCGAGTGATACCATGGAGGCAGACAGTTGTTATTCGCTCACGTTAGTTGACATTTCTGATTATCATTTATAAGTGATCATTATCATTATCATGCATTATCTTTGTCATTATCACTCATCATCATCATCATCATCATTATTAAGGTTATATAACTATCAATAGTCGTCAGACTCACCCTAACCCTTGTCATCATCCTGGTCGCTTCAACATTTCAGTCGCTTCCAGAGAGGTGAGTGACCTGGGGTGACCCCCCCCCACCACTGGCCAAACACATGACACTTGACCCCCCACTAACACCATGTTGCTTCCCCCTCAACAGACTCGGCAGGCGAGACGACGAGGCCCGCGAGTTGAGGAGGGTTCGACGCCTCGCAACGACCATGGCCGACGTGCTACGCGCCGTGTACGCCAAACCGGAGGCGGACGACCTGGGTCGTGTCATGACCAAGAAAATGGAAGAGCTGGGGACTCAGCTGGGACTCAACTCCTCGACTCTGTACAGCGAACTCAACAGCTTCGTGCACGACAGTCTGCACGGTGGTGCCGACGACGTGCCAGCCAGCGGTGACAAGGACTTCCGCAACTCGGCGCTGGCCGTGGTGGAGATTGTAGTGCTGGTCCTCATCCTCATCATCGCCGTCATAGGAAACGTCTTCGTGTTGATTGCTCTCTGGCGCTACTCGCTCTTCCAGCCGATGTCTCGCTGTTACCTCTTCATGCTCCACTTGAGCCTTGCAGACCTACTGGTGGCGCTGCTCAACATCCTACCCCAGCTGATATGGGAGATCACCTACCGTTTCCGCGGCTCAGATCTGCTATGTAGGCTGGTCAAATACGCGCAGGTGTTCGTTCTGTACGTTTCCACGTACATGCTAGTGTTCATGGCAGTGGATCGAGCCCGCGCCGTGCAGGGGAGCGGACGCGGGTCGCTCAGGGCTGCGAGGTTGATGATCGGCGGAGCCTGGGCCTTGGGCTTGGTGCTGGCCATGCCTCAGACTTTCCTGTTCGCAGTGAGGGAGATCGCGCCCGGCGTCTACGACTGCTGGGGAGTGTTCGAACAAGTGAGCGAGCGCATGTACGTCACTTGGTTCGTCGTATCTGTGTTTCTGTTGCCCCTCACCGTCATCGCCATGTGCTACAGCTACATATGTTGGGCGGTGTGGCGGAGCGCGGGAGCCTCCCGCCCCCTGTCAGCCCTGGGTCGTCGCCTCTGCTTCGGCTGCATCCGGGGTGGAAACCGCGAAAGTTCGGACGGGAAACCGAGCCTTGAATTGCAGCCGATGTCGCAAGGACGACGCCACCTTCCGTCCATGACCTCAGCCGTGGACAAGGTGTCGGCGGCCAAGATGAAGACGGTGCGCATGACCTTCACCGTCGTGTTCGCCTTCGTCATCTGCTGGTCGCCCTTCTGCATCGCGCAGCTTCTGACTGTTTACAACAAACCGAAAGACCGTAAGTATATGCTCGTCTGACTGTACCCCTGTCAGTCCAGATGAAGGTTTGTCTTTGTGTCGTATAGATAAGCCAGTACGTGCGTACAGCAAACTGTGAGACACGAATATAAGATCTGTACACGGTAAACTCTCTAATGATATTGGATTATCGTATACCTCCTACCTACAGTAGAGGTTTTATGTCTCTAACTCCACCACACATGGCATACACCGGAGGGACTGACTCCCATAGAACCTGTTACCTCGTAGTGTTTTACTCCTCACTCCCCCACTTCCTTCACTCCAGAACCTTACGTCGCTGTCTGTGCTTCCTGCACAACCTGGGGAATCATGGAATATCTCCTTTTAAAGAGAAGTTTCTTTGAATGAATATTCTTAACGAAAATAAGACTACAAGCTGATTTCTCAGAGAGTCGAGATGAAAGGAAAGTAGGGGATCATCTTAATGCTTCGTACGAGGAATTCTACAAGAAAAATTATAACGTTCGCATGTCATCATGTCACTGCGGTCGAAGATGTCACTTGGGGTGTAGATGTCACTGTTGTTGTAGATGTCACTGACGAAACGACAGGTTATCAGTAAACTCTTTATGCTGGTAGTATTAGCGGGAAAAACATTCGCTTAATCTTTCTACTTGTATATAAGGATTTCCTGAGAAGATTATTGGACTTCTATACTACATAAGAATAGTGATGCTTTGATAGAGCTTTGCAAGAGATAGCCCTTCCAAGAATTACTAACTGCAACTTAGATTATAGGGATTCCTTAGATCTGTTGTTTCGCAGCAGCAATAGATGACCACAAACGAGTTTAAAGATGAAGAAAAAAAAAAAAAGGCTAGGTGGTGGCGTAGGCGTCAGCGCCTATGATTCACCAGGACACGGTTCGATATCCTGATGAGCACAGGAGATGAAATCATCGACAAAATTCCCTTGAGGTGGGTCGTTGCGTATACCTGTGTGATGCGGAAGGTAGCGAGGGAGGAGGGTAAGAAGGAGAGGAGGTAAGGTAGAGGTAAGTCTTATGGTGGAAGGAGAAGTAAGTGCTTTTATTTAGCTCGATAAGTGAGGAGCGAAAAGGAAAGAGAGAGATGGAAGGATCAATAGGAAAGATGGCGAGGTATAGATAGATTGATAGATAGATAGATAGAAAGAGAGAGATACTTAGGTAGGTAAACAGATGAGGTCACGGTGAGTAGAGACTTGGGTAAAGATTGGAGGTAAGTACATGGACTGGAAGAGAGAGTGTGGGAGGGTGAAAACAGACGAAGAAGATTACACAGAGGATGAGGGTAACCAGAGAAATAGAGAGATAGACGAAAATCTTTATGCCTATAGAGGGACCGGTGTCAGGGGTATAGATAGAAGGATAGGAAGACATATAGTTGGAGGGGTATAGATAGAAGGATAGGAAGACATATAGATGGCAGGGTATAGATAGAAGGATAGGAAAACATAGATGGAGGAGTATAGATAGAAGGATAGGAGGACGTATGGATGGCGGGGTATACATAGAAGGATAGGAGGACGTATAGATGGCGGGGTATACATAGAAGGATAGGAGGACGTATAGATGGCGGGGTACAGATAGGAGAATAGGAAGACAGATTTTAAGCCGATGGAGGCTTAGGATGGAATTATTGATGAAGGGGATTAAGGAAGAGGATGGAGTTGATCTCTGGCAAGAGCATTAACAGAGGCCAACCAACCAGGTTTCACTGACCTGGCCCCAGATGTCATCAACCACCCTCAGCCCTTCATGGCCGATACATAGATACATATATATAGTCGCTAGAGGTAAAGAAAACAGAGTGAGGGGAGGAGGGTTGTGTTCGTGTGAACTCGTAAGATGCCGCACAGGTAGGAGATCGTAAGAGCTACTGTGATCTACGTCTGCAAGAGGCACCTCCTCAACAGCAGTCTATATTTGGCATTCTAATTCACGTAAGAACCCAGATGGCAGTAGTGCGATCCCCTTTTCCACCTTTCGTTTTCTTGGGGTAATTTCGCAGATTGCTCCGTCGATTGACTTCAGGCACTGCGGCATTCATTCGTCATTCTCTCTCTCTCTCTCTCTCTCTCTCTCTCTCTCTCTCTCTCTCTCTCTCTCTCTCTCTCTCTCTCTCTCTCTCTCTCTCTCTCTCGACGCCAGCCGTACCTAACAGCCTTTTAGTTCATAGACATTCACAGGGTGTTGACATATGTGTTCTCGACTTAACTATGATTTTCCCAAAACATTGTCAACATGAACGAGGACTTCTTTTGTTTTTTTGTTTTTCATCCAGTCGCAAGGGATTAACTCCCACCACCAGCCAAGGAATCGATTGATAAATGAAAAATGAAAATAAAATTGTTTTAGTCATTTGCAAGTCATTTACATTAGAGCTGGTTTTTTTTTTTTTTTTTTTTTTAATCGTTTAGTCAGATAATTGTCCCCACTCGATGTGTGCATTAATCAACAGTTTTCATTCATATGATACAACACACACACACACACACACACACACACACACACACACACACACACACACACACACACACACACACAAACGTACGGACATACAAATATACAACCCAGTAAAAAGAATGGGATTTTTATCGGGAAAGTCGATGTGGTTTTAGCGCCATCAGACGCTGAGGTAATTGGTCCTCTTTCTGACAGCGTAAGCCGAAGCTCTGCTGATATAGCCAACCGAAGGAGGATTTCCAGTTGACAAATAGTGATTGCAGTTTACGTTCTCAGAGTAGAACTCTAGCACTAATCCCATATCTAGTTTAACTAGTCATATCATCTACTTAAACTAGTTTAACCATCAGTAGTTTATAGTTGCATTGAACTAGTCGACACGTCTGTCTCAGTCCACAGTTAAAGCTAACTTCCATATAGCCACAACACCTTGTTGTCCACTAACTCGACCTCAACTTGACCTGAGTGTCGGAAGACCTCTGACCTGGTTGACCCGTGTGCTCCTCCTCCTCCCCGGCAGTGTCAACCATCAACCCGGTGGCGGTGGTGTGTCTCCTCCTCGTCTCCCTCAACAGCTGCACGAACCCATGGATCTACCTCTACTTCAGCGGCACCCTCCTCAACCAGCTGCGGGTACGTACATGCCTCTCACTCAGTTGTAGTCTTGCACGCTGTAGTCTTGCACCAGCTGTAGTCACACACACGCACACACGCCCCTCAACCAGCTGTAGTCACACACGCACACACGCCCCTCAACCACCTGCCCAGATGTTCACACGTCCCTCGTCATTGTAAATCTCCGTTCCAACACACCCTTATGCCCACGACTCAGCATTATATTCCTGCCCTCGTCTCAAGCCAGCTTCATCCTCTCCCCCTTGATCGATCCCGCGCCTCGTCTCGTCGCAACTCTCTCTCTCCCAACTCGGACGTGGAGAGGATTTCCTAGTAATGTATAATCCTTCGTAAAACTCGAGTTTTTTCCTCTGTCTCTTTCTAAAATCCCCTCATAGTGTTCCATCCTCCTTGACGGATCCGGAAACCCAACACTGGAGTCAGTGGGCGTATTGAATATCATCTTAACATAATCTCTCATGGAAAAAAAAAAAAAAAAAAAGCGCCACCTTTACGCCAATGGACAAGACTACGTCTACCAGACTGAGAGTCTTTTGTCAGATTTGGGAAAACTCTTCCCATCTGAATAGAGGATTCGATGATACAAAGGAAGTGATCCTTCTCTGTATGGGAGTACAGTTATCACATCTTGAGGGTGTTATGTACTTAGAGACTCGAGTCCAGAGCAATCCGGCCGATCAACTCTCCCAGTCCGATCTCAAAACTTGGCCCACATGCCCTACGTCACAGTGTTGCTTCTGTATCTTCCTCTTGTGTAAATGTTACTTTGGCTTCAGCATTAGCGAGCTTGGCTGCGTATGTGTCCCCCTGCTTTAGCTAAAACTCGTATCCTTGGAAGGCCTCTGTTTCACATGACTATACTGTGTGGCCGTTGGCATCTCAAGAATGGGGGGTTATGATTGTTGTTTCTTCCCCTACACCTCTAAGTTTAGTAACTGCCATCTTTCTCATGTTTTTCATAACAGCTGCCAATCTGATCTTTTTTCAAATCCTTTTTTCATTGAGGATTCTCTTTTTTCATCAAGAGAATCCTTTTTTTTCATTAAGAGAATCCTTTTTTTCAGAGAATCCTTTTTTTTCATTAAGAGAATCCTTTTTTTCATTAAGAGAATCCTTTTTTCATTGAAAATATCCTTTTTTTCATGAAAAGAATCCTTTTTTCATTGAGAATTCTCTTTTTTCATCGAGAATCCTTTTTTTCATTAAGAGAATCCTTTTTTCACTAAGAATATCCTTTTTTTCATGAAGAGAATCCTTTTTTCATTGAGAATTCTCTTTTTTCATCAAGAGAATCCTTTTTTCATTAAGAGAATCCTTTTCACTAAGAATATCCTTTTTTTCATTAAGAGAATCCTTTTTTTCAGAGAATCCTTTTTTTCATTAAGAGAATCCTTTTTTCATTAAGAGAATCCTTTTTTCATTAAGAGAATCCTTTTTTTTCATTAAGAGAATCCTTTTTATCATTAAGAGAATCCTTTTTTTCATTAGAGATCCTTTTTTTTCATTAAGAGATCCTTTTTTTTTATTAAGAGAATCCTTTTTTTTTTTGATTAAGAGAATCCTTTTTTTCATTAAGAGAATCCTTTTTTTCATTAAGAGATCCTTTTTTTTCATTAAGAGAATCCTTTTTTTTCATTAAGAGAATCCTTTTTTTTCAGAGAATCCTTTTTCTTCATTAAGAGAATCCTTTTTTTCATTAAGAGAATCCTTTTTCTTATTAAGAGATCCTTTTTTTCATTAAGAGAATCCTTTTTTTCTGAGAATCCTTTTTTTTCATTAAAAGAATCCCTTTTTTTTATTATTTACTATATAAGTATACATTACTGTCACCTAGTACAACACAACAAAAATGATTTCCACTTTCTAGCACAAACAATATTTGTTTATGCTATGACCATATGATATTATCTTGTATAGGAAGTAGTATTCACCCAGCATGGGGCTGAGGTAATCTCGCCTTTCACCTCCGGCACATAACGTCGGCTGCTTCGGCGATAACTTTCAGCTGGTCAATCAGGACTCTGAGGGTGGGTCGGTCTGCGGGACGGTC